>NC_058024.1:5158298-5255717 GCF_019176455.1 Solea senegalensis
CATTTTTTTTAATCACGACACTGGTCAATATATTGTAAATTCAGCATTTTCCAGCACAGTGCTCAAATTTAAAGCACATTTCAAACCTTGAAAACACTATATTTAAAATCAATAATTTTCCAGACTTTCAAGGCCCTGTACAACCCTAAATGTATAACCCTGAATCTGTTTTTAAACATTTAACATAAAAAACAAATAAGTCTTTCCAGTGAAAAACTCAATAGTAATGACAATGAGTGGAACAGTGAGTTAAAATAGCACAGCAGCCATTTTAACTTTTTTTAGTCTTGTTTTGTCTATTTTGATAATGGATTGGTTTAAGTGTTTGAGTTTCTTTTTTTCTTTTGTTAAATGTGAATATTTGCTAATTTATTTGCTCTATTCAAGCACTCACTGAATCCAAATAATTGAATTATATAACTGAATTTAGAAACAGTGAACAACATTTAATGTGAAAATAAATCACAGGTTAATAAAAATAGAAATTAGTTGCAGCCCCATTTAAACCAATTATCTAACTGCTGTAACCAGACTAAACGGCTGCCAACTCAGATAACTGGCTGACGATGAAGCAGAGCTTGTATATTGAGGTAAGGCTAAGTTTGAGCATATAATTCAGCAAACAGATTCACCATTAAGATAACTTGACAAATGTTACTCACCATTCTGGAAGGGACACCAATCTGGACCAGGTCGAACACGCCATCCTGGAGCGTCTTGCTGCGTTTTTATACAGGAGCGATGCACGCGGCCACCTTTTCGGCGTCTGACGTCACACCGCGGTAGTTTTATTTTTATATTTTCTCTTCTTTTTTTAAAGTTCCCTCCTTTTTTGAGGTTTTATAGCTGTTGGTGCATTACCGTCACAAGTTCCCTTCTCCCGGAACAGTTTCATTAGCTAAGCAGCGACACTTTTTTCGCGTCTTTTTTTTTGGTTCCACGGCTCGTGCAGCTTCTCTTCAAAGTAAAATCACGGAACTGTTGGCTGGACGAAGATTAAATAAGAAGAGGAGGAGGAGGAGGAAGCAATCAGCGGTCATCAGCTGATTGAAAAACACCTGCGTGAAGATGAGCAGGTGTGTAGTGTGTCACCAGTCTCCGCTTTATGCGCCTTCTTCTTCTTTTCTGAGGTTTTATTGCGGTTGGCAAACAACGATTTGGTGCATTACCGCCACCATCTGGTATGGAGTGTGGATCGAAACGTTGATCCAACTGAACTATTACTTAAAAGTAAAAATAATAAAATAAATAATACATTGTAAATGAAAACAAAATCAAGAAAAAAAATCAAGAAGCCTATAGAAATAAAAAAAGTTTAAAACATTAAAAAAAAATCAAGCAGACAAGAATGTTTCTGCATACTACAAAACACAAAAAACAACAACCTATAGACACACACATACTATATCAACTACCTCCCAATCAACTTGGTAGTTTTAAGAAACTGAAGTAATATCTTGTAACACTCGGTTCTTCCGCAATACATCTACCAACTCCAATTCCTCCTCAATGTCTCTCAACTCTCAATCATTACTTCTCTCTCCGTTTGGTATTTTTGACATTGAAATAAATCTATATTATTAGGTACTGTTGCTGCATTTGCCGCCTTGTCTGCTATTTTGTTCCCTTTAACCCCAATGTGTGCTGGTATCCATAAACATATTACTGTGAGTCCCATCATCTGAATTCTATATAATGTTTGTTGTATTTCTATTATGAGGTCTTGTCTGCTTTCAGAATGGCTGGACTGTTGGCTTGCGATCAGTGTTGGGTAGTAACGCGTTATGTAACGACTTTATTCAGTAACTAATAATGTAAGGTGAATACACTAACTCCGTGTCCGTTACCAAACGCTGCATTACTCTGTTACTTTTGGTAAGGTTTTACAACGGCTCACAGTTCTCATAACATTTTAGCGATCAATAAAGTTTAATTGAATTGAGAAAAAAAGCACTTGTCCCCCTCTAGCGTCCTACACGTAATCAAACACGCGCCATGAAGAGGACTGGACAGGTCAGGGCATGATGGCGAGCGAGAGGGGAAGATAAGTTTCACATTATTTTCATCTGGAGAGCAGAGGGAAAAACAACATTTGGGTATTTGGGACATTTACACACTCCGTTTCCGGCTGTTATTGTGTTGAAGTGTGAAGACCTTTTAAAACACGCTTTATTGTGAAGTTCTACATTCCAAGACACCGGAAACTGCGGTGTCGCAACTGGGTGAAAATAACTTTCACTCTGGAATTCTTGTGAAGTGTGTGCAAACGCACCTGTCGCTTCACGTTCGCAGGTACTGCGGGGAGTTTTGTTTTAAAAGTTTTAAGGTTTTACCTTCCCGACTCTACATTTCGGGAATGACAACACCTTACATCGACCAGAAAAGTGACCGTATAAGTTACATGGCGGCCGCATACCTGTGAGTTACATGCTGTCGTGAAAATGGTTCGTCGCTTCTTCCTGGCCTGGTGTGTCCTTACGTCCTGCGTAGGTGAGTTGTTTGCCATTGTAGTGATTTATTTTCCCACTTGGACATGAAAACGGGAAGAGAGACAACAGACAGTAAATGATTTACCTATATATTTATCCTAAGAGTATGAACAAGTTCGATTGTGTAAGAACAGGCAATAACAGGTCTATGGCTCAGAAGAGTTGGCTTTATCCTTTTATATATAATTTCTGATTTATCTAAAGACACACCTTGAGATTGTTCTTTCATTGAACTTTCAATCTGCATATTTAAGCTCGTAGTATTTGTGTCAAGTTTAACATACTGTTCGTACAAATGTTCATGCAAGTATATAATGACATAATTACATTTTCATAGATTTAGAATAAGCCATTTTGTAAATAAGGGCCTTGCTATATGGAGACTACCATCTTTTGTCGCCATGATATTAACAGCCCGAATGCAGAGTGCATGTTTCATGCTTTGATGCGGAAACTTTTTACCATATTTGGCATGCTACGGCTACCATAGCTACCTAAAAAAACTGTGGGAAGGGCGGGGTGAGCAGGTGAGTCTTCAGTTTGTTATTATCTGCGGTCTTTCCTTTGAATGTCACTAATTCTCACACAATGGGCAGCTCAACTGGCAAATTCAAATTGACACTGCCTTCCAAAGGGTAGCAGCAAAAAGTAATTAGAGATAAACAAAATGTAGGGCGAGTAAATAAGGTAACATAACTACTATATATGCAACATAAGCAATATAAGGTGACAGTTTGTCCTGTTTTTTAATGGAATATCCTCTAAAACTTGAGTCTGTAGCTGAACCTGCTCATGAACTGCCTCAGTTCAGCACAGAGGGGATGAGAATAGAATAGAATATACTTTATTAATCCCTTGCGGGAAATTCTTTCGTCACAGCGCTCCAGTGTACAAAGGTAACGAATGTTATAGCAGCAGTTTTTTACAAAGTTAAAAACTATGAAAATAAGTACAAATAGACCTAAGAATAAAATTACACAGTTAAAGAATACAAATAAAATAAGAATACATTTACAAGTTAAAAATTTCAAGAATATACCTCAAAACTTGCACCTCCCCCTCCCCCCATATTAACAATATAAGCAGAGGAAATATAAGCCTATTTATCATACAGAAGGGTTGTCTTGTCCATAATGGCTATTCAGCTTCAATCTCATCCTCTGTCACTGTCTGCACACTGTTGAGCTCCATCCCCACCACAGAGCTCACTTGTCTTACCAGCTTTTTCAGTTTATTGGCATCTAAACTCCCTGTGCCACCCTTTTTTAATATGCAGATAATGAAATGTCACTTTTATCCTAAAAATCATAAATCATGTACAGATCCTGCAAGTATCATGCTTTACTCTCTCTGTTGTAGCTTATTTTTTATTTATATTCTGACCCAGAGGCTGTTCTCTGTCGTGCTTTTTCGCTCTAGTTTTGTACTGTTAGATTGACTTGTATTTAATTGTATTACATTATAACCTTATATCCACATGGTCTTCTTTGTGGGGTGGGAAGTGGTCAGTTGAAATGTGTTACCTGAGCCCTGTGTGATAGATGGTGTGAAATGGAGGGCAGATTGCAACTCCTGTCTTTGTGTAAGAGTGGTTTCTTGTGCTGGATGTGAATGTGCATCTTTCTCTGCAGTCTCCTGAGCAGTTATTTAGACTGCATTCACAATGCTGTTTCCCCATAATGTCTGGTTTATTGATAGCTGATGTTGTTGCCCTCAAGCCCACAAGGTTATTCATAATAAAAAAAGTAGGTCCTTTCAGAAAACCAAGAAAGAGTTTTCCATAGAACCTTTTTGACATTGGAATCTAGCATGTTCTGTAGAGTAAATGCATCGATATATGTGATATTAATGTTATTGCTGACAAGCATAATGATGGCTCAAGAACAAGTTTCTGAGAAGAAGGTACACATGGTCCCTGTGTTGTCAGTCCATGGTGTCTTGCTTATGGAAGAAGTTAGCCATTTGCTAAGGCCGTTTACATGTGAATTGTCATCTTTTAATTAGTTGAAGCTAAAGTGCCAATCACAGCAATCCCTATTATTGCTGCTGAACCAAAAAAAAACACACTGACAAGGCTGCCAGTCTAGTCTGACTCTGTTTAGCAAGAACATGCGTAATGCTAGATGCATCAATGATGTCTAAAAAGTTGACTAATTTGATTAATCAACAAATCATTTCAGTTTTTAATTCATTATCTCTGTGATGCCAAGCACAAGTTAATGAATATCTGCTCAACAGTGGAGGACACTGATGTGAGAAACACCATTTTAGTGGTTATATATAGGCTAAGATACTTGAACACGTTGCCTATTTTTATGCCACTTTATACACCCACTTGTCGGTCATATGATTGAGGTTCCATAACGTGGTCATGCAATGATCACAAGGTTGAAGGCCAAAATCCTTGATATATATTTTTTCTTATTATTACATTCTAAACAACAAAAGAAAATAAATTTTCTTATATCACAGTTAAGAGTTTTACAACCAATACTAACTGTATCGAAACTGGTTAGTGAATTTGAATGAGCACCTGACTCATGACTCATGAAGACTGAACATTATAAACGTGACTCAGATTAACTGTTTACCTCCATTTATATTTTATGCAACCACAAAAAGGTATAAAAAAAGGCTTATAATGAGTTGTATGGGAGAGTGCACAATCAGGAAGGAGAAAATGACTAGGATGTGCAGCAGGTTAGAGTGATTAAGTATGTGATTAAGGACATTGATGGAAATGTTCTAACAAGTGAACAGAGTGTGAAGGAGTACTATGAGGAGCTGAGGAATAAGTTCAATTAGAGAGAGAGAGGAGGACAGATGGCGGAGATAGTGTCCCAGGAGTGGAAAGGCAGTTGGTTGCGATGCCGTGTGGAGGTATGTAGATGTCTAGGAAAGATAGCAGTGGACTTTTTGACCACATTGTTTCACACACTCTTTGAGAGTGAGAGAATCCTTTCGTAATGGAGACGAAGTATAGTGGTACTGGTTTTCAAACACAAAGGTGATGTGCAGAACTGTAGTAAATTACAGACGCATAAAGTTGCTCATTGTGTTCCTGTTGGGTTTCTTTGTAATAGTTGTTTACCATGTAAAGTTCCCTGAGATACTCTGTGTTATGAATTGGCGCTATACAAACAAAATTGAATTGAATCTGCCATACTATAAAGAGTAAGAAGCTTGGTGAAGGAAAGAAGTTCATGCTAAAAAAAGAATGCCACAGATGCGATTTTCTTGCTTTGAGTGTTGATGAGTTGTGTGTCTGTGTCTTTGTGGAGTTGTGGAGAAAGCTTATGATTGTGTGCCAAGAGGAACTGATATTTTATGATGAAGTTAGGAGTGGCAGTGGACTATGTGAGAGTGGTGAAGGACATGAGGGTGAGGTTACATCAGGGATCAGCTCTGATAAGATAAGATAGTCCTTTCCTTAAGTGGGGACAGTTACATTGTTACCGTAGCAAAGACAGTAAAGACAAAAATAATAAACATGCATTACCAAAAATGTGCAATATATAAAGATATTAACACTAAGATTATATTAAAAAAAATAAACAAAGGTTGAACATGGGAATTTTCACTTCCTTAGTTCTCCTAAGGAGTTCTCCTGCACTCCAAAAGACTTTAGTCTCCTTAACAGGTAGAGTCTGTTCTGACCCTTCCTGTAAAGTGCAGCAGCATGATCAGACCAGTCCAGTTTATTGTTAATGTGAACACCCAGGTATGTGTAAGATGTTACCATCTCAATGTCCATTTCCTGGATGTTCACAGCGTCTTGTTTGTATTTGTGATGGACATGTTGTGTTTACGGATGATATTGTAATCTTTAGTGAGAGTAGATGACAGGGGGAGAGAGAATGGAGAGCTGGAGGTATACACTGGAGAGAAGAGGAATGAAGGTTAGTAGGAGCAAGACAGAGTGACAAGTGACGGTGTGGTGTAAGCGAAAGTGGATGAGTTTAAAAACCCGGGGTCAACCATCCAAAGCAATTGACAGTGTAAAAGAGGTGAAGAAGAGAGTGTAGGTAGGGTAGAGTGAGTGACAAGGGCGATGTGTGACAGAAGAATAGCAACAGAAGTGATAAGGAAGAGACGCTGTGCCCGGAAGGAAGAAGCCTAATGAAGAAGAGGGTTTTCTACAACTATTCTGTTATGCATAATATGTGTAGTAAATTATAATAACTAAAAATCACAGAGGTCTTGTGTTAATGCACTTTTCCTCATATCATCCTGCATGTATCCACACTTTCCTATTCTCTGTGTCTATAGTTTCTGGACAGCCTACATATGTCCTCCAAGGGCAGACCTTCCAACTGCGACCACCAGAGATCCCTGGACAACCCGATGAAATTCTGTGGAAACACAATGGCAACAAAGTGGTGGAATTTAATGGCAAGGAAGAGGACGTGTACGGCAAATATCAACGCAGAGTCATTCTCGACTGGGTCACTGCAGAACTAGATATCACAGACGTCACATCTGAAGATAGTGGAGAATATGAATTGGAAGCGTACAGGGAAAAGCAGCTGTATCATTTTCGCTATGAATTACAGGTCATAGGTAGGTTTTTCACTAACATATAAACAGTGTACAGTTTGATGAGTTCCTGCATTCTGTAGCTAAATAATTTAATAATGACATATAGTATAAAAGTCCTTGTGGACATTTTAACTGCAGCACCAGTATGTGTTACTTTTGAGACACTACTTCATTTGCTTTTAATGTCTTGTTGAATGTTATGTATGTGATTGTAATTTAATTATACATTCATATAGACAGGGTTGCCAAGCCTACCATTTCCTGTAACATGAGTAATGGCAGCTCTAATACACATGGGACCCAGGCAACGCTGACATGCTCCGCAGAACCCACACACCCTCGGTCCATACTGAAGTATGAGTGGCAATCACGTGGAAATGTGCTGCCGGGCCCAAAGTTAACAATAAATTTGGAGGATGAAGATGCTGATCAAATACATACTTGCGTGGTGAGCAACCCTCTGACAAATGAAAAGGCTACATTCACATCAAAGAGCTGCTACTCTGGTAAGTTTTCACTCAAGTGTTTGTCATTTCACGATGATTCATTTCAGAAATTGATTTGTTTATAGAATTTAGTCACCAAATGTTTTGAGTTTCATTAAAAACACAACACTGAATTTGAAGCAGAGTTTTTTGATCGCTCAAGCGTTGCAGACTTAATTTATTTTCAATGTTGACAGAAAATCAAACACACACATTATATGTACACATGTCTGTAAACAATAATAGTGATGATAATGGAATAAATGTATGAGCTGTGTGCAAACACAAGGTGCAATAACATGACGGACTACAAGATCATGTTCAAAAACATACACTGATGTTTCACTGTAAAAGTACCACATGTGTAACGGATGTACTGTAATGTAATACAGAATTGCTATAATTGTGACTTTTGTGTTTTGGTGTTTTTGAAGATTCACCTGTAGCCCTGGTTGCCAGCCTTGTCACTATCTTTATTGTGCTCGTATGTGTGGTGTTGGCCATAGTGTTCTGCAAACTAAAGAGAAAAGGTACAGTAAAACTAATTGATGCTTTACCAAAACTAGGTGTGACAGTTTAATATGCAGCAATATAAAGCTGTTGAAGTGCAGTTCTGAAACATAAGCCACTGCTGCTACTGCCATGTTGTAATGTATTAACCAAGAACTTACGGCTTCTTTCCCCTGTCCAGCTTGTTTTGCTAAAACAAAAACAACAACAAACAAAGATGAGGAGCAGAGGTCACCAGCAGGTATGATATTGTTTCTTTTCAATGGTCAGTTCAAGACATGGGACTGCAACACACTCCTGATCAAAATTTTAAAACCCATTGAAAAATTGCAAGAATTTACATTTTGCACTGTTGGATCTTAAGAAGGTTCTAAGTAGTGCTTCAAAATGCAAAAAGAAGAAATGGGAGTGAGACAAAAAAAATTTGAGTAAGCAATTTATTGCAGTTTTAGACCACAGCCTTTAAAAGCCAACATCTTTGCAAAAATGTGGATTCAGTGCCATTTTCTGTCAGGTATCCACACTGTCATGACCTCCTGATGGCAAAGGCAAAAAAGCTGTCTCTCTTTTAACACGGTCGGGTTGTTGAGCTGCATCAGCAAGGCCTAACGCGCTGTGCCATTGCTGCTGAGGTTGGACGCAGTAAGACAGTCATTTTAAACTTCTTAAAAGATCCTGAGGGTTATGGAACAAAAAAGTCAAGTGGTAGACCCCAAAACATGTCACCGTCCCTGAGCCGGAGGCTCCAAATGGCTGTCCGTCAAGACATGGGACAATCCTCGGCCCAAATTAAGCTTGTCACAGGTGCCAACTGCAGCCCCATATAACCATTAGACTGCATCTGCGAGAGAAATTGCCTGTTTGGGGTTTGCACGAGAAACATTCTTCTTTTTGCATTTTGAAGCACTACTTGGAACCTTCTTAAGATCCAACAGTGCAAAATGTAAATTCTTGCCATTTTTTAACTGGTCTTAGAATTTTGATCAGGAGTGTGTTTGATGTTAGATGAATTTGTGTGAAGTTTGCTGCAGATCAGGGCTAGAAACCAATTCAAGTGCACATACCCCTAAAGACGAACAGTGCTCTAAATTGAAGAGTCAATAGTTTGTGATTTCTGTCTTATTACAATATATTTGAACCTTTTCATTTTGGCTTTTGAAGAATCAAAGCATCTGTTGGACCAAGCATCCACACTCCCCTCTCATCAACCACTTGAACGTCTCCAAGGTGACGGTAATATGCAAGCTGGTGTTACCAGTCACAATAAAGACAAGGACAATGGACACAGACATGTAGAAGGTAAAGGCAGGTTAACGTGCTCTCTGGTCTGCATTGTTTTATGAAGGAGTGTTGGGGATCTATTATTCTCCAATAATTAAATATGATACAAAAGTTCTTAATAAATGTCCATGACTTGTGCTTCTGTTTTAATTAATAATGAATTGATGTTTAAATTAATAAGAGAACAAGGGGATACAATTGCAGAATTAACCACAGCATTCTCAATTTTAATTTATTTTACAGGTCATAACATGGATTTACAAGATGAGACACCAAAAAAAGGTTACCCTGAGAAAACATATTTATCACCACTGATGTATAGACAAAAATCGTGTAACAGATGCATTAAACCAATTGTGACTGTTTGCAGGTCATGTCAAAGGATGCGTAGCTATATTTAATTCAAAGAGTAATGGACAATCTTCACCTTCAGACACACATAGAGGTGATTTTTGTATCAACTATGCATGTGATGAATTACTTTGTAATCAATAAGATGCATGCTTGATTCCAGTAACATTCAAAAACATTGATTACCTGAGATCAGATTTCATAATTCATTTAAAGACATAAATTTAATATAATTATTAACAGGTTAATGAGATTGTTGGCTTTTGTTAACATTAAAATCTGCTCATGTATAATATGTGACAGAAAAGTGAAACCTAAACTGACCAAAATGTCTGAAATTGAAATTGAAAATGAAATGATGTTGCTTCCTCCTCAGACTGACCTTCAGCTCCTCTGAATCTGTCTTTATGTTTTAGGTTTAGGTTTAGAGAAGAACACAGACCAGGATGAGGGAGCTGTATCTTCTCCATCCCCTCTTGGTAGAAAGCTGGATCAGGACAGTTCCATCAGCAAAGACAAAGCAGATGTCAACGAAGATCAGTTGAGAAGAAATTTAGGGAACGAGATGGAACCAAACCCAGCTGGTGAGTTGGACATCACTAAGGACACACAGTCTGATGTGAAACCATTTCTTGAACAGCCAGGTTTGGAAACCACACTATTCAAACTTTGTTTCTCCCTATGAAAAGTAAATCATACTTATTGATACAAATCGACACAAATTATGTTTAGCACATGTTATAGGTGCCATGTTGTATCTTAAGAAGGTTCTAAGTAGTGCTTCAAAATGCAGAAAGAAGAAATGGGAAAGAGACAAATATAAATTTGAGTAAGCAATTTATTGCAAACAACCATTAAACTGTAATAGGCTGTTCATCAGCTGATCAAAAGTTTAAGACCACAGCCTTTAAAAGCCTAAATCTTTGCAAAAATGTGGATTCAGTGCCATTTTCACACTGTCATGACCTCCTGATGGCAAAGGCAAAAGATCGCACTAAGACAGTCATTTTAAACTTCTTAAAAGATCCTGAGGGTTATGGAACAAAAAAGTCAAGCGGTAGACCCCAAAAAATGTCACCGGGCCTGAGCCGGAGGCTCCAAATGGCTGTCCGTCAAGACACGGGACGATCCTCGGCCCAAATTAAGCTTGTTACAGGTGCCAACTGCAGCCCCATAACCATTAGACTGCATCTGCAAGAGAAAGGTTTTAAGAACAAAAAAACGTCTTCAAAGGCCTCGTCTCCTTCAACGGCACAAAATTGCCTGTTTGGGGTTTGCACGAGAAAACCAAACATTCTTCTTTTTGCATTTTGAAGCACTACTTGGAACCTTTCTAAGATCCAACAGTGCAAAATGTAAATTCTTGCCATTTTTCAACTGGTCTTAGAATTTTGATCAGGAGTGTGTTTGATGTTAGATGAATTTGTGTGAAGTTTGCTGCAGATCAGGGCTAGAAACCAATTCAAGTGCACATACCTCTAAAGACGAACAGTGCTCTAAATTGAAGAGTCAATAGTTTGTGATTTCTGTCTTATTACAATATATTTGAACCTTTTCATTTTGGCTTTTGAAGAATCAAAGCCTCTGTTGGACCAAGCATCCACACTCCCCTCTCATCAACCACTTGACCGTTTCCAAGGTGACGGTAATATGGAAGCTGGTGTTACCAGTCACAATAAAGACAAGGACAATGGACACAGACATGGAGAAGGTAAAGACAGGTTAACGTGCTCTCTGGTCTGCATTGTTTTATGAAGGAGTGTTGGGGATCTATTATTCTCCAATAATTAAATATGATACAAAAGTTCTTAATAAATGTCCATGACTTGTGCTTCTGTTTTAATTAATAATGAATTGATGTTTAAATTAATAAGAGAACAAGGGGATACAATTGCAGAATTAACCACAGCATTCTCAATTTTAATTTATTTTACAGATCATAACACAGATTTACAAGATGAGACACCAAAAAAAGGTTACCCTGAGAAAACATGTTTATCACCACTGATGTATAGTAAAAAGTCGTGTAACAGATGCATTAAACCAATTGTGACTGTTTGCAGGTCATGTCAAACAACAAGTTGATAAATTTACTCCAAAGAGTAATGGACAATCTTCACCTCCAGACACACAGAGAGGTGATTTTTGTATCAACTATGCATGTGATTAATTACTTTGTAATCAATAAGATGCATGCTTGATTCCAGTAACATTCAAAAACATTGATTACCTGAGATCAGATTTTATAATTCATTAAAGACAATCAATTTAATATAATTATTAACAGGTTAATGAGATTGTTGGCTTTTGTTAACATTAAAATCTGCTCATGTATAATATGTGACAGAAAAGTGAAACCTAAGCTGACCAACATGTCTGAAATTGAAATTGAAAATGAAATGATGTTGCTTCCTCCTCAGACTGACCTTCAGCTCCTCTGAATCTGTCTTTATGTTTTAGGTTTAGAGAAGAACACAGACCAGGATGAGGGAGCTGTATCTTCTCCATCCCCGCTTGGTATAAAGCCGGATCAGGACAGTTCCATCAGCAAAGACAAAGCAGATGTCAACGAAGATCAGTTGGGAAGACATTTAGGGAACGAGATGGAACCAGACCCAGCTGGTGAGTTGGACATCACTAAGGACACACAGTCTGATGTGGAACCATTTCTTGAACAGCCAGGTTTGGAAACCACACTATTCAAACTTTGTTTCTCCCTATGAAAAGTAAATCATACTTATTGATACAAATCAACTCAGATTATGTTTAGCACATGTCATTGCGTCATACGCGTGTCTCTCTGAAATGACTGCTGCCAGTCTGTTCAGATGGAAAAGCTAATAATAATAGTCAGCAATAACAGCTAGCTGTGCTCTTTGATGAGGTATGTTAAGCATATGTTTAGCTGGACAGTACTATAGTGATTAAAAAATGAAAAGGAATTGTGAATATAAAGCTTTGATACGAATTGAATTGCACTTTTTTAAAAAATAATCTGTTTCAGAATCGGAGAAAAAGGAAGATGAAAATGAAGAGGCAGAGTCTCCTCCTGCAAAGGGCAATTCTCCTCCCACTGCTGATAAGTGTCCACCTTTGACCCAAAGCTCTCCCGATATGAGAACTAGGGAAGGTGCCAACTCAGACCAGGTTACTGATGAAACTTCAGAGGAAAATGTCAGAGAGTCTCACTCAACAGGCTCGGTGAAGAAGCAGCCATCATCAAGAGGATCAGAAACTGCTTTACATGCACAAGACCCAAACTTGTCTCAGGATGAAATGCACACAAGTAAAGACGACCAGGGAGACTTGGACAAAGCACTTTCTAAAGATGAAAGTGAATCAGATCATAAAAGTAATCCGAAGGTGGAAGAAATGGATTCAGAGGAGGATCTGTATTTAGATGCCTCTCAGCAGCCTCATCAGAGTCCCACACAAACAGAACCTGATGACTCTAAAACTCTGAACAATGAGGCCCATGCAGATCCAGAGCAAGGACCAGAAAATATGAGAAGGCCCAAGTCGGAGGAGTCCGAGGAACAATCAGCCTGCGACACAGCAGATTTAGAAAAGGGTGAGGGTGAAGGTGAAGATACAGCTGAGGAAAACAAAAAGGACCAATGCGGCCCAAAGGAAGAAAAGACAGGCAGCCTCAACATGAGTGAGGATAAAGAGAGAGAAATGAAAACTGAAATTGACGACTAGGTGTTCGCACAACAAGAAAAAAATGATGTCAAAGTTAGCACTGAAGAAGAGCCTCAGAAAACAAAGGTCGACATTCAACTGAAAAAAGGAGAAGGTACAAGGTTGACTGAAAACCGATGTATCTTTATCTGTTTTTAAGAGTCACAATTCAAATCAGTAACAGTTGTTGGTACCATACTAAATCCACGGATGATATAATGTTAAGATTCTGAGCATTCAGAGGAAAACATAAGTAACAGAGGAATGAAATGTTTTTTTATACAGTTGCCTTCTATTTTATTTTTGTAATTTTCACCATGTCTCTAGATTCCAAAGAACAAACACACCTCTGCATTAAGCCTCCTCGCAGATAATGTAAAGGACAACAAATAACACAAACACAGGGGCAGGACTGTTCTGAGGAAACACAAGTTTTATCATACCATTTTATTCTTGTAAAAAAATGTAATGTTTTTAAACACTATCCACTGATCTTTTGATCTGATAATATATAAGGGCTGGGTGTGTTTTTCAGCACTGATTATTATTAATTGTTTGTAATTTTGATTCAGAACAGTGCCACTATAGTTTCTATTAAGAAACCACATACACAAATATACTGCTGTCTTTTTTTGACAGCCTAAGAAGAGGTAATGTGTAGATTTGCATAACACTGACAATCTATTACTGACAGACAATAAAACACTCATTGCTCATGTATTTGTCATTATATTTTTATGTCAATAGGGGGCAGTGTTTGTCAGTCTTTATATCCACTCACTTGCAGATTTTTGGGCTATTAGTCCTTTTTAGCTCCTTCATCTGTTGCAGTTGAGGGACCTTTTGGTTGTAAAGGCTGAGTTAACAAATACAAAGTAGAAAATATAATTCTGAAGTGTCGGTCTTCAGGAATTTACTGCTGAAGCAATGGTGCAATGATCTGTCTGTTATTTGTTTCTTGTATTCAGGACAGCGTGTTTTAATATACAATCATTTTGTAAGGAATGTTTCATTTGGAAATCATTCAAGGACACAATTAAGAGAAGCTTGTTTTAATAAAATTAGTCTTATTGGACACAGCATTTTGCACGAGTAAGTCATTCAAAGAGGAGCAACACGACAGCCACTGTAAAACAGCTCTGTGATGTAAATGCATATAATCCACGTTCACTCGGTGCTGTATGTCAAGCTGTTGTAGATTTCTAAGGGCACTGTTTGGGCCATGTGAAAAAAAAAAAAAGCCAGATTATTTTAACCTCTGAGTCACGGAGACGTCTGTGATCTAGTACCACCTGACCCGTGGGTTCAGCACACAAGCAGAGAATGAACACTATCACATTTCTGTGGCCGCAAACAAATACTGAAGGAAATATTAAGAGTATTGAATTATTTGTGGCGATAAGGCTGCGCCTCTTCAGACGAGGGTCACAATGTGGTTCCACTGAGACGTGTTGATGGCAGCAGGGAGGCTCACATCCTCTCCGCTCATGCCGTGCCTTGCAGCGATGCTCTGTCTTTCCATGCCAACACCTTTAGTGCTTATCTTTCTCCTTCTTTTTTTTTTCTGGTTTTCCTCGATATTGAAAAGTGTGACAAACAGAATGGCAGCCCATGCTGTGCCACTGTGCAGGAAGTGCTTTTGAATGCGGGAAAGGTCATTTAATTTTCCCTCATTGTACATTTATAGTACACTAGAGTGCAATGTTCTCTCAAACACCGGCCCAATTACACTTTCCCGCTCAGAATCTTTAGGTCATCTTTGGCCGTGCTGTAATAGAAGCGAGGGGTGTTGGGGGGGGCGTCACCCTCCAGAACTGCCTTTTATACCAGGTTGATTAGCATGCTGGCTTGTTTAAATCGCCTCCTGGAGGGCTGATGTGAAATTGAACAATATCCCTCGACTTTAGAGACTAGCCCCATGGCTTCTCATTTATTTTTATGCAGAGTTAGGACAGCACCTCGGTGCAGCTCCACTGCTCTGAGCAGACTGGGTAGATAGGCCAAATCAATTAATATCAGCTCAATAAATGTCCTTGGCTCTTTCTAGATCATATTGCGAACGTGGTGCCCAACATAATTATGTGGATAAATTGAGTGGTTGAACCTTGTATTGAAGTAATCTCCCTTTCCTGTCTCTATAAATGAATAACTTTTATTAATTCCTTTGGACTCTGCTTTTACAATAGGAGGAGTAATGACAGGGCAGTGTTTGTCATAGTTATTACTAGACTAAATTTAAAAACATTTCCCTCTGGTATTGTCATGTTCACAACTCAACCTCTATGCTTTTAATTTTCTGATAACACTTGGTCGTCCTGTAAAATACAAGTATACCCAAGGCAGGAATATTATTATACTCACAGAGGCAACCACATAATAAGTTTTACAAATATGAGACTTAAAAAAAAGGGGGAAAAGACCAATATAATGTGTCTCAGCTCAGAGTGATCTCAATAAAAAAAAAAAAGAGCTCACTTGTGACCAGATAGTTGTGGTGATTTAAACACATACAGTACAATGTTGTCGTTACTCCACTAATGAGGCTTAATTTGAAGATGTTATCTTGAATTTGGTTGTGTTTTAACTACACAGGGAGGGAACTGTTAGATGCACCTTTGTTGGCATGTTCATATTTGGCAACCGCAATATAAACACTGGATATTAGACCACCTCCTGGCTGTATGAAGGTGTGTACAAGTGTCAAAACTCTTATGAAACCCCATGGTGGAAATATTCCTGAATGAATCTTAGTTGTGTATACACATATATATGTATACTGTGTATATATATATATATATATGTATATATACATATACATATACATATATATGTAGGTTTTTTGTGTACTTGTAATTGCTTGTAATTTTACTTAAGTATGTGTTTTTTTGGAAGTACTGTACTTCGCTACCTTTTAAATCACATCCGTTAGTGAGTAAAAGAAAATGTTGACCTGAGTTAAGGTGAATGGTGACCGGTGAATGATGAGGACAGACAGGTGAATGATGAGGACAGACAGGTGAATGAATGATTGGGTCAGGTGAATTGGCGCTAATTAAGTCCCTGAGTGAGTGAGAAAGTTAAAGCATTTGTGACCTTTGACCTGTTTTGATTGATACACTATGTGTTTACATATTTCACTTTGTCAGCACTTTAATTTGTAAAGTTTTGCCTTTCTGCACCAGAAAGCTCTGTTATCAGGGCATTCAGACATGTTGTAGTCTGTCTCTCTTTGATAAGTAATGTCATACATTTTTCAATTTCATTCACTTTTTCCTCCCTGTCTCTTTGCCTCTGATACTTGTTCAAAACAGATCCTGTATTGATTTGACTGAGAAAAGACTTGCATGAACTCTAATGTCAAAACACTGCCAGATTATTTTTTTTTCCTTCATTTGGCAGATTTACTTGTTGGGGCAAAATTGAACTGAACATAACGGAAACATTACCAGAAATCGTTTTTCTTTTCTTTTTTGTGGAGGAATGAATGGCTCAGGCCAGCCGCCTTCCCACGATAACTGTCCTGAAGCTCAGCATACATTTGGCTGCTGTCAGAACTTGGGACCCATAAAGTCTGAAGTTGAATTTAAAATGTTGAAAAGATTTGAACATTTCTTCCATCGACTTCGGAATGTAAACATCAGACAACTGATTACATCCAAAAACGTTGTCATTTAGCGATGCAGCAATCCCGCCAATTACAGCGTCTCAGGCATCCTCTTGTGGCCTGGCTATGGCTTGAAGGTGGATCTGTCACACGGCATCTTGGTTAAAATTTCCATCACAAACATCAATAATAGAGTCAATATGTGAATATTTTTTATTTTGTAAGACGAGGCAACATTTGACATGATTTCATAACGCTTTCTCGTGGGCATTTGCTATGGTGCACGTTTTCATCTTTGTGGTGGGACTGTAGGTCCTGACCTAATTGGTGCATGTTATTGAAACAGTATGGACACACAGCAAGGTATGAAGATAAGCCAAACACTTCATACGAGGCAAATCTCCTTAATAAACGACTGGATGGAGAACACTGGCTTACATTAGTTGTTGTTTTTGCCACACCAGTGCTTCTAGTCTGTCTGCTGGTTCTTTGTCTATATCTGAGCATTTCCTTTAATGTCACATCAACACAATTCAACATTTACTAAACTGGACTGTCACAAGATTTGGTACTGACTTGTGGCTTTACCCAAACCTATGCATTTAATTTACTCTGAATTTTTTTTAATGAAATGCTTCAACCATTGGATCAACTTTTAAATTGGTACAGACATTCATGCTAATCATTGCATTCAAACATGTTTGATTTGGTTTGTGACCACATACTGTACCTGTAAAACTAATATGGTACATTATTATTATATGAGCACTACGACGGAGTATTTGGGCCAAACTGAAGACATTTTTTTGAAAATCTTTTGAGAATAAATACATAATATTATGAGAATAAAGTTGCAATCTTTCGAGAATAAAGTCGCAATATTATAAGAATAAATTCATTATTATTATTCAAGCAAAATCTCATATTATCAGCTGCAAACCTGCGTCCAGATGAGAAACGTGAAGCATTTTTGTGAAGTGGCATTTTGATTGGGGCTTCACAAATAAAGAAGTACTTACTATTTTTGGCACATCAGCACCTCTTTATCTTTAGCATCAGGACTTTGAAAAGATTGTGAAAGAAAGCGAGTCTGTTTGGAAGAAAGAATCACACCAGGTTGGAGATAATCATCTGGGTAGTGGTCGACTGCAAGGATAACGCTGGTTATGTCTGTGTTCTGTTGCTGTTTAATAATAATAATAATAATAATAATAATACATTAGATAATGATAAAAAAATCTCATAATATTATGACTTTATTCTCCTAATATTATGATTTTATTTTCGAGAGATTAAAAGTTTTTTTTCTGGTCCCAATACCTTGTCGTGAAGCACAACCTCAGCACATTAGGATTAATATTTATCTTTGGATTTAAGCCTCAGAGTTGGCTACAGACTCTTATTGGTCTCATGTGTTATTCATCAAGAAAACGTTTTAAATTGATGAAGCGCTTGCAAAGCAAAGATATACATACTGTATATTCAATTTATGCCTGGTGATGACACATGACTGCACGATGACGCATGACTACATGACCCTGTGCACCGAGGAGAGAAATGCGAAAAGGAAATAATAGTATGTGACTAAACCAGCGATATATCATCTAGTAGCCATGAACCTGTAAGTAATAGCCCTCGTGTTGTACAAGACACCTGAAAATAGACCAATCGAGGATGTAGCATGAGCTGAATAGACAATCCGATCTCATTGTGCACAGCAATCTGATCTCAGTGATGACCCTGGAAGCGTCGTATTAATCCCAGCTGTGAATGTAATCATGTCACATGATCGTGATGAGGTTATAATCTGGATACTCGTACAGTACACACACTTTTGTGTCAAAACCAGGTGTAAGTGTAGTCATAGAGGGATAACACTGTTTTGCTTTAACTGACAAATGTATTAAGTTTCATTGAGCACCATTCATCATCTGGTTTCACGTTCTCTTTTTTTTTTTTCTTCTCCCCCAAACACACTTACCACCATATGACGCTATAATTTGTCAAGGATAAACTCCGCACGAGTTGTTAGACGTGACTTTACAGGCAGAGCTGTCAAAAGAGCTTATGTTTTCAATTTCATTACAATTTTAAGCGACTCTGAAATTATTTGTAATTATCTTTAAAGTAAAAAAAGAAGAAGTATGAATTACCCTTTTCAGAATCTGGCAACGCATCGTTTCAGTGCCACGGACAGACAGTTTCTGACATGCAGCAGAGAAAATTGCTTTGTTTTTGTTGTCTGTTGTCATGTGCATATGTGTTTCTGTGAATACTTGCCCCATCGGTTGAGTCACTGTAAGCTTTGTCAGTTCTTTATTCGAACAAGCTGCCTCTCAGTGTGCCGCACGGACGCATCTGTGCTCGTGCACAATCAAGAACAACCTGACACGATTCTCCTGTGGCAAAATGGGAAACACTTGCAGCGTATATCGCCTGCCTGCCTGTCTGCCTGCCTGGTACTGTCTGATGGAGGAGATTAAAGCCAAAGCAAACAAAATGTACTCTCTCCGGCTCGGAGTTGGTCGATGGTGAGACCACCAGAGGGGAACAGCTCACTCGACTATGTCATCAGATCACATTATCATGGATCTCTCCAGCTCTCTGAGTCTGGCCTGTGCTTTCACTAACAGTTCTCATGGCTCCCTGTCGCCTCTCATATCACGAGTGTGATAGGAAATTGTGATGACCTCACCGAAATAAAATGGCGCATCTGAGTGCACAGAGATGCACATTGAGCTGCTTTTTTTTTCCCAGGCTTTTGTGTAAAATCACTTACTTAAATACTTAACAACCTCTGTTAACAGTGGGAGGAAATAATGAGTCGGCACTGCAGCTCTCGGTAATTGTTGCCAGTCTACCGTTGTATTTAATGACTGTTTTGTCTTCTCACCAAAAAAAAATGATATGCATGCAGCGCATTGTATTGTATTCATTGGCTGCAAAGCTAATTGTCCACAACAATTATAAATGCATTCTGAGAGAATATGTTGTTGAGTAATTATCTACACGAGAACGAAAGTTCACCCATAAGTGTGTGACTTGGTTAATTGAGTCTTGTTTAAGTGAGTAAAATGCAACCAAGGAGACGGAAATGACATTTTTACTCATTATAATTATTAATTCGAAGCACGTGTCCAAATAACGATGTCAGGAATGTCAGTGATACAATCCAGAAAACAGAAAAGAAAACGTCTTTCTTTCAGTGAAAAATCGATTCTGAATTTCAGGGACAATTGTGGGCTATTTAAGATTTTTATGAAAATAAAATATTACCAAAACAACATGTACAACTCACTGTCTGTGTCTGTTGTGGTCGGGCTGTGGAGTCTGAATACATCCAAATGTTCTCCATATGTCTGGCAGCTCCACTGACCCCTCATATTTAAACATGCCATGGCGGTTGTGTTCCACACTTGGCCAGTGTGCAGCCATGTTGTTGTTTTACTTTACACGAGTATTACAGCAGTAAAACTCCCAGTCAGCCATAACAAGGAGAGATAGATCTACTATTGTGGCATGTCTAAATTTGGAGTGGAGTACAAGCTTGCCACTCATGCACATATTATTGCCAGCGCAGGACTTTTATGTACCCCATAATGATGGGCATGGAAAAGAAACAACTCCCGCTGTTAAGCTCCCTCAGTGAGACAGAGAGTCACTTGTATGTGAAAGTGAGTCTTACAGCCAAATGTTCTAATTGTTTATTTGTGTCTTGATGGCAGCTTGTCACTTCTGCTTCTCAGATCTGTCCGTGAGGGAGTGATTCATGCGGACAACACCACAGATTGTTGACGATTATCCTAAACACCCGAAACAACTCCGGCATTTGGCACCGTGCGGCACAAAAGACGACATGTCTGTCATTGTACGTGCATAAATGTTAGTCCATGTATCATCCACATACAATAATGTCTACTCTCGTGTGTGTGTGTGTGTGTGTATACATTCCTGTTGGCATGTGCATGTAGTGTGGGATCTGGCGAGTTTCTCTCCACCCATGGTGGGCCTCCCTCAGCCAGATGGATGGTCTCAGCCGGTGTCAGGGAGGTGACAGCTGGCTGGCCTGGCCTCTCCTGGCCATGGCTCTGGATCCTGTCCTCTGACAGCTCCTGACAGCTCCTGACGGGTGACGCGTTTATCGCTCCCCCTCACCCACCCATGAGCTTGCATCATGGAAACTCCTGGTTTAGTGAGAAATCAATGCCGTTTCACAGCGTGCCTTAATGAAAAGTAAATGATGCAAGCCACACCCCGGTGAGATGACGCCTGAACTCATAAGTGCGCTGGAGGAAGTAGCCTCCCTACTGGTGATTGAATAATTAGGCTTTCTCAGTGGCTGTGAAACATGTTTTACAGAGGAAACGAGTAATGGGTACTTCACTCCCAACTTAAATGAGACAGCAGGTCTTGCTTCAGTCAGTTCACTGTGTGAAAACCCTTATTAGGTAAACACCGCACACTGTCACATAATCCCGGAGGAAGTGCAAACATTATAATAAGTTATCGCTGCTTCTTGCACGTCACGTGACACCTATCTCTGTGTACCGACATTACAGTCGGCCATTCATTAGAGACTTGGGAGACCTGAGCTGCAGTGAGTGTTGCTGGAACAGTTTTCAGAGTCTTTGTTATGTGTTTGACTCATTATTTTTTTTCTTTTTTTAGCTTCCATGTAGTAGGTTTCAGAAGGGACAGTGATGGGGTTATCCGTTAAATCAAGACCACTGGGTTCTGTGTTAATGAGACAGCTCTGCGGGGATGAGGAGAACACACACAGAGCAGCCCAGGAGACGTCTGCTGGCCTCCCCAAGGTAATTCCCTTAAATGAAAAGCAGACTGCATGCTAGTCATTGTTGCATCAAGGGGGCGAAGATGAATAGTGACGGTGTTGTGTTTCAACACACCTCGCCATGTTCTTATTATAAGACTGGAATGAGTGGAGGTGGGGTACCTTGTTCAGATGCTCCCCGCCGATGCTCTTTCTTAACCAATAACCCTTGACTAAAATGACTTGTGCCACACCGGCTGTGTCACGCAGCTTTGGAAAATGGAAGCTTTATCCCATCAAGGCCTTTTTCATTTTCCACATTCGGATTTTCTCCTGCCTCCGAGCGAGGACGTCAACATCAGGACCGAAGCCCTCTACATGTGGGAAACATTAAGGGCGCATGGAAGAGGCTCATTTAAGGCCTTGTTAGCTGGTGCTTTAAGTGGGACTATTAATATCGATCGTCCTGTGACATAAACAGGCTCAGTTCACACCGCCTGTTCAGCGCGAGAGCCTCAGCGTCACTCTGTGCACACGGGCGAGCATGTCACATTCAGCTTTGCATCAGCTATTGCTATCAAACTGCCCCAAGCTGTGATTTCGAAGCTAATCGCCTCTCCAGATGTTTTCCCTTGTATTTCATTGAATCCAACACCTCTGCAGGGCCACTGTCTAGCCATAAATCACCGTCTGCATGCTGTACGTGGAGAATGTGAGGATGTGGCCTGATGCATAAGTCACATGTTTGATTCATGAGCTCACTGTGAATAGCTTTAGGACACCAGTGAAACAATTAGCTGTTACCTTAACCCCGAGGCCACAAAGTCTCTTAAAGGGGTTTAGTATCCCCTTTATAAGCCCCGAAGCCCCCGCTCAAAGCCACAGGGACAGCAGAGCTTTATAAGAATGATTTGGTTTTATGTGGTATTCTTGGATGACAGTCCACCACCAGTCACTGTGCAGTGTTAGCAATAGTTCACGGCTTTATTTGGTCCGGCAAGCAAGCCTCAGTTCCAACTGTCTGAGATAAGTCAGGTTGAACAGATGTCTGATAAAATGTTCTGTTCTCATCCGTCTAATGTCAATGTACTGTGTGACCAAGGTTGTTATTAATCTCTGTAAAGCATCAGGCGGTGTTTTTCTTCCAATAGCTCAGCCAGACTAAGGTCCTAGTAGGAATTACATCTGTATCAATATCCAGCATGAGAGCTGCACATTTATCACACATGCATCCCATTTTTCTTCACCTAATTAAACTCCCCCATTTTTATAATTTGTTTTTCTTCCTAGCCGTCTAATGAGCGTCTTAGCCCCGTAATTGATCCAAACTTTTATGAATCTATAGACAGAACAAATCACATGAGCTCTAAAAGGTTATTTTTCACCCTAAGTCTTTTCTCCGGCTGCCTTTTTGGTTACTTAAAACCTTTGGGAAATCATGCCATCTCAAATCTGTCTCCTTCCTGAATGGATGTCACCTCTATCCCACTTTTTAGCTTTTATATGTGGCCACTGGCAACTCAGAAGTCTTTTAATGTGCAATCCATCTGCTCTTTGGTTCATAGAGGAAATGAGCAGATTCATAATCTCTACCTGCACTGGGAAGGGTGATCTGACATGGTGACAAGAATGAGTGATTCGGTGTTTAAGTTTATCTTTCTAGGACATTTGCACTTGGCTTAGACACATGGCGGAAAATAAAATGGCATAAATCTGTTTTCTTCCACTATCTTCGGCTCTCCAGTACCATGAATCATCAAATATCATGAGAAGGGGAAAAGAAAATGCTGCTGCAGATGCAAAAGTTTATGATCCGTTACTCGCACGCTGTTAGACATTACCCAAATGTAGTTTCCCACCCTTCACATGTGATGTGTATTTGCTCGTCCACATTTAATCCTGTGTATACTGTAGGACCTCTGTGCATTAAACACACATACGTTACACATATATATGTATATGTATATATATATATATATATGTGTGTGTGTATTTATTGGTTACATCAGTTATTTAGAGGAAAATATAACTATGTGTATGTAGCTGACATTGTTGTGTCTATGGCATTTTTACTTTAAAGGCGACATAGAATGCTTGTATCACACATATATGTTAGTTATGGAGGTCTACTTACATATATCAACTTGTTTTCATGATTAAAAACCTCCTAATCGCTGCAAACGAGCCGATCAAAATATCTCCTCACTGACGCTCTCGTCAGCCGCGCTGTTTCAGACCAAAACCACACCCCTAGAATGTGGACTGTGTTGTGATTGGCCAGCCAACGAGAGCTTTCCCACTGTCCTGTGATTGGCCAGGTACCTGGAAGTGACGTAATAGATAGGCCAGCTCTCAGATACACAGCTCCCCCTCTGGCACGGTGGATGCTCTGCATCTCAGCAGCTACAACGAGAGTAGTTCTTCTTCTGCGGTTGAATGTACGCAACCGGATGTGCCCGGACTAGTGCCCGCACCAGGAGGCGCTACGGTGGTGAGAGGAGTGGTGAGGATTTTGGATGACGATATCAAATTAAGGAAGTGCCGATCCGCTTCGCAGAGCCCAGGAAAACAATACAACACTATTCTCTCAGCAGTGGCTGAACTGTTTGTTCTGAAACTTTACGGTTTCATAAACGAGGTAATGACGCAGATACACACACACAAACGCAGTGTTAATTGGAGCTTCCGGTCTATGTGGCCTTTAACATGAGCTTCGTCAACATGTCGTTCACGTTATTGTGTATGAATACTAACTGCAAGCCTTAATTTGGTGATGCACGTGTATATTTTGTCAGCAAAACGCTATTTGGAAAGGTTGCCACAGTGACACCTGAAAGGCTGTCGCTGTCTCCTCCAAGACAACAACAAAGCAACCAGAACAGCTGTGTTGAATGTGATAAAACGCATCCTGTTATTCATTTTATACAAATGACCTGCACATGTTTGGCACCGCTTTGCCCTCAAGGTTAAAGGTCTCACCCAAGCCTGAATAGGGATGTAAAGGACAGTTGGTAGAGCCCAATATCTACGTTCGGACCATAGACCATATATAAAACATTTGACATAGTCTTCTGCTTTCCTCCTGAAGCCAAGAAGGAAAGAAGAATATATTGAATAGTTACTGGGGCGACTCCACCTTTAGATTCAGAGTCATTGTCATTTGAAGGAGACCCATTTGCATGACATCAGTGTGATTGGAACCAGATGACTGGATTATGTCTGAAAGTGTTAGTATATGGGGGTGTGTCTGTGGCATGTGTTGAAGGACATGACTGATAAATGAGGAAACCAATTAAAGGAAGTAGTAATGGTGGTGCTAAAAGGTGGCTGGAGCTTGAGGTCTGGACGTCTTTTCACCAGGTTCACAACCCCCGGAGCTGTCGGGATGTTCTGCGCTTGATGCAGAGATTTGACAAGCTGATATCAAGCCTGCCCAGTGCTCTCGCCGTGTGACCAAATGAAACCTGCAACAACTCTAACGTTTATCAAAGGCCTTGTAAATGTCAGCACAGGAACCGTTACAGACGTGACATGAAAAGGAGGCAGTAAATGCAACATTATGGATTCCAACTGCCGTAAAACAATAAAGAAGAAGGCCGACATATAGACAAGGACAGAGCCTCCAGACAAAAGAGGACTGGAATGGATATTAAAGACAGTCATGTAACATCATGAACGCCAACTGTTGTAAAACACCAGAGAAGAAGAAGAGACTTATAAAGGTCATAACCTGGATTTCATTACAGTTCCTAACCTCTGATTGTAAAGCTGTGCTTTTTGAATCTATAATCAATACAGTTTGATTTGATTGAACTGGACTGTGCTGTTGCTCCACCTTGCGCTGCCTTGGCTGAAGTGAAGGATCCAGTCGTAAGAATCTCTTTATTCTAAGGTCATTTGTTAGAAATCAGAATCTCACTTTTTGGGCTAGGTATCCATTTAAAGGTCGCAAAGTCACTCACAATGAACAATAGCACCGACTCTAAACCAGCAATAACAAACACTTTTTTTTTTTTTTATTTGACTTCCGAGTTGTGTTCCAGGAAATTTTTAAGACATTTCAGGTCACTGGCAGTTTGTTAGTGAACTTTTCATATTCAATAAAAATATATTGATAGCAAAAGCCGTTCAGCGGGGGGAAAAAAAAATAAATTGGAGCACATTAATCTCTTTAAATGTGGACCGTTCCACTGGGAATGGTATATCCACGTGTTCCTTTCCTTGACATTCTGCTGTGCTTTTTAACAAGCTCGCGGAGACGCATAAAGCCCCTTTTCATCAAACCAGGGAACAAAGTTGATGCAATTCTTCAGAGCCGATCCTCAGAGGAGTTCTCCTCCTCCAAATGCAAATCAGAGGGGAAGAGAAAAAAAGTAATCACCATGTCATGGACAGTGGCTTAAAAAGGATTTTAAAATTCCTGCAACTTTGTGGGTTTTTGTGAAACCGTGCAATGCATGTTATCCTATGAACCAACTAAAATAGATGTTATTGTGTTTTATATTCCACTGTATCAAGTGTCACTCAATCCCAAAGAAATGATTTTGTTTTTGGAGCTTGTTTTCTCACCGAAACACAATTTATAAATGCTGCTGTGGTTACGAGGTGGTTACGAGGTAATGATGAAGATAAACAGTCTGTTTAAAGTTTGCTTTTGTTTTTAAAAATATGGATCTATGATAAATGAGCTCCTGACAAACAAACACAGGCCTGGTTCCCCCCCCCCTCTCCAAATGTCCTCAGAGGCTCACAAAGCTTAGACGAAAACAATACCACAGTCATCATGAAAGAGAATAGCAGATCCTCTACATGTCATGTGTCCTCGCCGTTGAGTGGACAAACTCTACATACAGTTTCTCTGGATTGGTCATGGAATTGTTTGAATCCCACCCTAACCCTGTGGTAACTCGTAGCCAGTCCACTCCTCACATAAACTGCATTTTTCAGCTTCTTCCCTGTATTACAATAAGTCACGCTTTGAGAGGTTTGTTTTCCTCATAATTCCGACGTAAAGTCAACACGCGGGGGACGGTGCCAACCCTTCGCGTTCTGTGGAAATCGGGGTGTCAGTGTCAGTGGTGACTGACAAAGGGAAAACTGAAGATGTAAAATAATTGAAAAGAGAGATGCCAAGCAACCAAAACCAGATGGGAAATAACTTGAGAGACAAAAGGGGATGAAGTATGACCACCGGAAGTAGCATGATGGCTACATGTTAATAATGTATGTTTTATTATTAAATTCAAACTCTCTACACCCACTGCCTAACTTTGAAAAACAAAAAAGCTTTGACTGAGCGTCCAGACTCACTGGCCCTGATCTTGGCTCGGCTCTTTTGAGTCAGAGCGAGCGTTTCTCTTGATGTTTGCTGCAGTCGTGAAGGAGCCGGACTCAACTCCCATCTCTCTTTTCTTGGACGTCATAATAACATTGTGCCAAAGGGGGCAAATATTCATTTTCACTGCAAACCCTGTGCAAGCGTTCACGAGGATAAACGATTTTCTCTCGCACATGTCGGCCTGACGTTTATGATTTGATCTGAAGCACATGTGGAGAACACCTACGATTACAAAGCCAGAGCTGTAACCCCAGAAAAGAAAGAAAGACTGCGTGACAGATAGGTATGTAATCTTTTCACTGACCCGTGTGAATTCAATTTTCATTCGGCCCTGCTGAATTTCAAGCATCCCAATCTCTGGGACTTCTGCTCGCAACAGAATAAGGTGTCTGTCCTTTACAACTGACAAAAGCACAGCGTCACTTCGGGCGCGCCCTTCTGTGAGAGTCCAAGGCTCAGATCATCTGCGTTGTATGCCTCTTCCTGAGTATATTGAACAGGCATCATCATGCAGACCCCGTTTCCCCTCATAAACACATCCAGAAGGGAGTGATTATTTCTCAAGATGTGGAGATGGAGGACTTGCCAGTTCATGCCTCTTTATGAGTGTTTTGGCACGACGTCTTGTTCCGCCTCGCGGTGCTTTTGTTCCTTTTGTTGGGGCGAGATGCTTATGCTCGCCACCCTGTGGGCCATGTGTCTCTGTCACCTTGAGCTGGGCAAACTGAGCCCAGACAAACACACACTGTGGGGTTTTTTTGTGTTTCTGTTTCTTTTCCTAGCGAAAGGCACCGTATCGAGTGTCCTCAAATTAGTACCAGTGTTGCAGGTCATAAAACATGGCATCTCCTTTAATCCGCAGTGACACAACTGTGCCCGCACTCTCTCATGTTGCAACATCAGGAATGCATTTCCATCCAACGTGAGGCTTCTCAGCCATGTTCGTGCATTTTTGAGGCCACCAATTTGTCCCCAGATTGTGAAATTTGAAGATGCAATAAATCAGTGCGTTTAGTGGGGATATTATGAGTGGTTGAAGTGTGGGCTTTGGAAAATTATTTTAAAAAAAGAAAAAAAAAAAGAAAAAAGTAAGCGCTCAGTCATAAGAACGCTTTTTATTTTCTTCCTTTTCTTGGAAGAGATGTCAGATGAATAAATGCCAGGAAGCGAGAGCATCATTAAAAAAGGAACAGATAAGCTTTGATGTCCATTCTTTAAGCTCAACACTACAGGTTTTATTTTCATTTCAAGAAAAAAAAAATCTGAATTGACCTACCTAACAGAAGTGAAATATCTGTTTGTATCCTATCTGTTTGCACAGCCTTACACACACACACACACTAGCCTGAATCAAATTATATTCACATGGAGCCAAACGGAAATTTGAGCGTGATCTGCTGATGAAGATATGTGCTATGGCTGAAAAAGTGCAATGAAATGGACCTTGCATTTATTGTTTTTCTCAAATTGAGCCTAATTTTGGAATAACATGTGGGAATACAACAACGTCTGCTGCTTTCCTCGTCTTCATTCATGAAATGGAAGGAAAGCGCGGGCGACAGTGTGGAAAACGTGGAAAACAATCATCCAAATGTGATGTTTGTTTAACGTTGCCGTGTGTTTATTTCATTACCTGTGTGTGTGTGTGTGTGTGTGTGTACAGATTCCACACTTTGTATCATGAGATTTGTTCTCTCTGGATTCAAAAAGACTGAATAATGAAATCATCACATACTCCTCAAAGACTGAGTGGACACCTATCATTTTAATTAGACTGTAAAAATACCATTGGCTCGTTTCCCACACACACACACACACACACACACACAAAGAATCAGTCATACAAGATTGGCTTTGGCAAATGTTTATTTTCCCAAATACTAAATGGGACCCTCGGGATATTATGCTTCACTCCACTGTGTGTCTCACTTCAAAGGCACTGCTGGGAATCAGCAGACCTATTTGACTGAGCTTGCTTGTCACATGAAACACACAGAAAAGAGCACATAATACAACACGTGAGTTCTTCTTACGCGAGTATTTCTCATTTTCATAAAAGCGTTCTCTGTCAGTGAAAAGAGAAAAGCCCACACAACCGGCTTCTTCTTTTTTTTTTTTCTTTTTTTTATCGCCGATGGCCAAGCATAACTCCTTCATTAGCAAGGAATGAGCTGGCTTCATACATACATTCAGTTAAATGTGTTGACAAATGACACACAATGGTAAAAAAAAATAAAAAAATGAATATTTAGATGGCGGAACGATGAGCTGTGTGTCTGACTATGGAACAGAGCTTTTATTATTATTATTATTATTATTATTATTGTTAGAATACAGTTCTCCTCAAACAAACTCTTTCTTAATTAAATCCTCGATTGGAAATGTGGAAAGAAAAGCCAAATTCCATGCAGACAACATATCTGCAGACAATTCATGGATCTTTGTTTTCCCACTGCAGCGAGTGCTGCTCTCACTTTCACTGCTCTCAATCCCAGATTCTATCTGTGTTTGTTGGCTCATAAGTGGGTGAATTCGTTTCCATCAAGGCTTTTATTTTTCTTGACTTTTCTTGACTTTTCTTCTCCTTCTCAGGGTTGTGGTGGTGGATTTTCACACTGCTCTAAGTTGGCAGTTAATGAGACGCCCGGGTCACACGAGAAATGAATAGACTGAAGGCATCCAGGAATCCATACCCGTCACTGTGCTCTATGACACTGATATTAATGAGTCATCCGTCTCCCATCGGGAGACGTTTACTTGGAAGAGCTTGCGTTCTTGAGTCGCTTGCAGTTGTAATTATACATCTCTGTGCATTATTGCACTTTTAGTATATGTGACACCAAAGTGGCACAATGATTCATCGCTTTTTATTTACCTCTGATAATTACGACTGGCCTTTTTAGGATGAAATATCCTTGACGCAACTCTTATATTAAAGGAACTGCCTTCAATATAAAGGGTTTTATCCCAATAAAATAATTTGTAAATGGTTGATAAATAGGTTAATAATTAAAACTGTATAAATCTCTCTTTAATCACCTGTGATAATTACTATTGGCCTTTTTTTTTTTAGAATGAAAATATCCTTGAAGCAATCATATCATCATAATACATTCATTTATAAGTGGTTGATAAATAGGATAATAATTAAAAGTGTATAAATCACGTTTGTATAAAAACATTATGACACATGAGATTAAAAAAAGGTGCAGCAGTTATTAGTTGCTTGCCAAAAAGTGGGCCTGTTGCAATATGTGTGTGTGCGTGTGTGTGTGTGTGTGTGCGGCTCAGGATCTGTCCACCGTTACCATCAGACCTGCCTGTCAAAAAGTGAGACTGCTGCCATTCGCAGCACAATGCTGATGTCGAATCCATCGTTCTTGACACAAAACAAATCACTTCCTGCGTGCAGCGCAGGAATGTCGCCGGGCAACACAACACGAGGTCTTAATACCACTGCACTGGAGCAACGCAGAGAGTCATGTGGAGCTGATCAGGCTTAATCAACATCGTGTGACCTCATTTGACAATGGTTTGAATCTAATTTGTTCATGTTTAAGAGTTAAGCACCAGAGTTTTAACGACCAAATCAATAACACAAGTGCAGTGCAGTATCGCCGCGGCCCTATTGTCGACTTTATACCCTTTGATTGTCGTAGTTGACATTTAGCTTTCACGCAGCCGGTAATGTTTTTGATGTTGTCTCATGGTAATGCAGACTAAAACAATCGCTTAAATCCACTTGATGTGAAGATAAAAGGCATTCCTCGTGTATTATCATAGAGGGGACTTGTTCCAAGCCACAGACTAAATCATGCATAATGCTGCGTTCTTGCACATGCTTCATGGTGTGTGTGTGTGTGTGAGTATTTTCGGCGCGGCACGTCTGCGTTGCAGCAGCGACAGACTGCGGCCTCCCGTGATTGACACTGTTCTAGTGGGATTTGCAGGGATTTCGAAAGATCCATGAGCACATTAGGAGAGGAGACATGGTGCCAGAGGCAACACCTGTAACACGAGTTGCACGAGTTTCAAATGAAGTAGCGTTGCAGTCACTTTTAATCTGTGGTCTGAAACAAAAGTAAGTGCAGCAGCTGGTGCAGCGCGGAGAAACATAAATCCACTTGCTTCCCCTCTGCCTTGACGCTGCTTCGTTCATGTGTCTCATGGCATTTATTTACCCAAACAGTAAGATGATGGGAGTGTCCTTTTATTCCATACATGTAGGCTTGCACTCCAAATAGCCTTCATTAGGTGGAGCCCAGTGGAGCGGAGAGCGGGAATGCATGAGAGATGAGAGCGCATTTACTGTAATGAAAAGCAGACAGGAGTAAATCTGAGCTGCTATTGTTGTTGCACAGGTTTGCTTTGGATTCCTGTCTCGCCCCTGCAGGCTACAGACCCATGAATATTTAAATAGGAGAGGGACTTCCTCTAAACATCAATCAAAACCCCATCGATTCAATTACTGGCCTCGGATCTGAGATGTTCAACCAACAGCAGCTTCTGATGAGAGGGAGCCTGCCCGTGGCAATGCCTGTGAATATCCCAACCATGTGGACAATGAGTCAATTAAAAACAGCCCCCTCCGCGGCTGGCAGACCTTCAAGCAGAGAAAGTGACCGGATTTTGTTTTGTAGCGACACCACACTTCATGAGAAGTTTTAGTTCGTTGAGCGGGGATCACAAAACAGCCGAGTAATCACAGTCAAAGAAACTTTATCCCCAAAAAAAGACACTTTAACTCAATTCAGTCCTTTCTCATAAAATATGTTATAGGGCTCAAAGTCAAAGGCACTCTCTCTCTTGCTAAACAGATTTCATCCTTGACAAATGCCAAAGACTAACACTGTTTCTTTTGTGTAAAGAAGCATGAGCGTGGGTGAGTGTGCGAGTGTGAGTGAGCTGGGAATCAGATTCGCAGCAAATGCTAAAGAAGAGAATGAAAGAGACGAAGTGTTCGGGACAGGACACCTGTTCAAAAGTCCCTTTTATTTGTCCTTTTTTCCACCAGTACACGATGACACACGCTGGCAGGGGATCAGCTGATCCGAGGTGAGTTACGTCTCGGCCCCGGCATGGCCGCCGTTGCTGAGTGAGTGAGTGCACACAACAGTTGTGCGCAATCTTTTTCCCCAACCACGACAACAGCACGCATCAGCCCGAGCAGAGAGCTGTGCTTGACACAAACCTGTCCTCTGCTAACAAAAGCCAGACACATCAGCACTGAGTGCTATTCTTGGCAGTCAGCGGTTGGTTGTCTATATGAAAGTCAGATCATGCAGCGAGCCCAGAGGAGTACTACAGCAATTTCACAGAGAGCACTACGGCGGTTGGTTAATACGGTGTTTTCTTTTTGTGTTATCCGAACATATCGTGGCTTCCTGCTCTTGATTTGGGCATGGTAATTTAGTTTATCAAAGATCAGAGTGTTGTGCCCGGAGGCAAAAAAAAAAAGGGGAAGAAAACCCATAGAGACTTCACATAGAACAGATGAATATCCAGACAACCTCAGCTTGAGTTCGACACAGCGGCCTGATTAAAGGAGTATTAAGACGAGTTTGACAAGTAGAGTTTTTTATCTTTTACTCCTCAGTGTACATGCATTTAATTTCCCGCCGAGAGTGAGATGAAGGGATCGATGCCACATACTGCACGTCTGTTTGTGTCATGTGTAAAAAAAGGGTAGAAATGAGTCTTGGTGGTTTTTAGTGGAGGTTGTGTTCAAGACTTTTGTCTCGGCTGGAGCCACAAACGTGTCCTAACAAACGTATGAACACAGGTGAAGTCCGCGTCCTGGTCTATTCACGGAGCTTCACATGGAAAAATGTTTCATTACTTGCGTGAGGATGTAAAAGTATATCAGAGCTTATGTGCACGCACACACGTGTGCCATAAAGCCAGTTGTAAAACACGAGGTCGACTCTGTCTGAACTCTAATGCGTTTTCCTTTTACATAAGATTAATTGAAAGTCAATCCAGAGAACCACTAAAGAGATGATGGTAAAATATTGTCAGAGCTGAGAAGAATCTGCAAAGCATTAAGAGCTTTTTTTTTTTTGCTTTGGAGGAGCAGATGAAAGGCTCTGCCCTTATATTAAAAGGACTGCTGGGGAGGTGAAGGATTCTCCTCGAGAGAAATCAGAAACACTCTTCTGCGACTGGCGCTCTGACAGTAACTCACCGGGCTGTCAGTCCATTTTAACCAAATTACTGTGATGTTTCCAATGGTCTATTTTAAAACTGGAATGATATAATGCCGAGATATTGCTTGATTCACTTAATGAAAGCTGTTTTCAATCGCAAGTGCACACTATTTCATTGTTTTTGGAGGGCTTTAAATATGAGAGAAGATGAGCAGGGAGAGATCTGGCAACGTCGTGCGGTCACAGATGTGAGAGTCATGCTGCAAAGTCATTCATTATCTGTTTGTTTGCTTTAGCACATACAAATTCGGCTGGAACAATGTGCGGGTGTGAAGTTCTTCAGGAAGGGCCAGCATGTTTGATGAGACAGTCTCATGAGTGAGTGAACTGACGCCAGAAAAGTAATACTCTGGAGGTTTCTGTCACAAGTGATGAAAAGCAGATTCTCGGGATAAGAAGCTGATCGTGTCATCCTAAAGGTGGGGCGCGGTTAACAGGCTCTTTAACATCAAAGCGTGGTAAAAAAAAGAGAGATCATCCCCTGTTTCACCATCCTGTGTTAACCTCTCTAACATGCGCACCACGTGTTTTACTCATAAATGTGTTATAGGCTGCATGGGCACGGTAGCTCGTCCTGACAGTGAATCACAGGAATCCCTCAGCTCGCCTAAATCTCCGCTCCACTCAGCACCTCAACACAAACGGAACTGTTGATGTTTCCGAGCAGGTTAAAGAAAGCACACGCTCGATTTACGAGCAGTGTGTCACTCGCTTTGTTTCATACCCCTGATCCGTCCAGTGTGGAAACGTTCATGCCTCATAACTGCAGGCGTCCACTTCATTCAGCGATATCCCCGTTATCCCCTCAGCAACACAAATAGTAAAATGGAACGCATCGGTGGGTTACATCGACGCCTCTGAGACAAACAAGAGCAGGAAACACTCAGCACTCATCACTGAGGTCATAAACTCCACTCGTGAAAGTGTTGGAGAACTAAATAATAATTATTATTATTGTTGGTTTTTTTTGTTTTTATGCTGCATAGAACAGTAACTAGGCTTTGGGGCAAAAGAAACATTTATTTGGTGACCTTAATTAAACAGTTAAAAAGTTGCAAGTTATAGTTTGAATTGAGCCAATTCCTTTTTTTAAAAAGTAGTATTTAACAAAACACACCAATATTAAATCAATTTGATTGTCCTACACAAAGTATACTTTACTCTTTAATCCAAATTATTTAATCCTAGTTTCTTTAACACAATATGTCGCATAAACTTTTCCAAGTTATTTTAACACAATTATGTTGTATGAACTTAATCAAAGTTATATTGTATGAAATGCACTTCATTTATGTAACTATATCTTTACAACAACCCACAAAGTGCTCTACAAAATAACAGCATTAAAGATCCAGAACAATAAAAGTACAAAAACTATTTCATAAAACATGAACTTAGGCATAAAAAAATAAAGATCCAGTTAGACTTAGACTCAGCAAAAATGTATAAAAAGATTTACAAAAGAAATAAGAAAAGTCATTTGGATAAACAAATATTATTTCATCCAAATGACTTTTCTTATTTCTTTCATTCGCCAACAGAAGCGTGGAGATTCCTCGCGTCGTCACAACTTTGTGGCTTATTGTGTGTGAAGAGGTCAGAGTTACACGCCGCGTTTCTCTTCACATTAACAGCCTCACTCACGATTCTTCTCTGTTTTTGCGACACGTTAGCAACTCAAAACCAAAGTCATCACATCACATTTTGCAGCGCGGCTGTCGTACACGTGTACGCCGAGAGAGCCCGATGACCGGAGAGCCAGGGCAGTTGACTTTCACCAGCCGGGACCCCTCTGTTTGACATCATGTTTCCTAAATGAGAAGCAGCTGACCCGCAACATCAGCATGAGGCTTCAGAACAGCATGAAAAAACATGAAAGTTGGCGCTTTAAACATGTCCAGATTCCTTCGTACGCCACGGGCACAGCGCGCCTGCTCGTCAGCATCACAATCAATGGTGCCTGTGATCATCAAGCATGGAAATCAGCTGTCAGCCTTGGAACACACACACACACACACACACACACACGAGCAGGCTTTTGCGGTGGCGAGACCTTTTGTTTGTTTGTTTGTTTTTACGATGTTTTACATCAACCTCTTCCGACTCAATAAAAACAAACGGAGAATCCCATTATTCTCGTGCTAATTCATTCGTGGAGCCAACCGCTGTTCCATGTTGCAAAAGCTTTTAGTGTGATTGTAGATATAAGCTGTTCACTTACTCGCTAATCAATTTCATGCTGGGGTTTTTGGTTTTTTTTATGTTCATGCCTCATTTTTGATTCACTCAAGACAAGAAAGTGATTTAACAGAAATGTTTTTTGGGGAAGAAAAAGAAAAAAAAACTCCACAGTGCTGAAAAATACTGACCTCAGATGCAATCTTACTGTATGTAAACCGACAGGTTCAATTATTCTTTTCAGTGTAAAGTCTGTGTTGGTTTTTATCAGTCCTTCCATGTCCAGGGAGAACAGCACACACTCAGCAACAAAGACAGATTTTTTTAAAAAACGTGGAGCCGCGTTTGAGCCAGTGCAAGTTTTGTTCTCCAAATAGAATGTGTTATATTCGGCTCTTTGTTGCTGTCACACAATTTATCTCAATACACCAAGGAAGCCGAGTGAGGCGCGGTGTTTACACATCAAACGGTGCCTGTCATCATGTGTCCTTGCCCCGTGTGGAAGCTGTATCATCTTTTTAACACCTTTGAATTAGTGCTCAGCGATGGAGATCTGTCGGCTTTTGTGCCTGCCTGGAGGAGACGACCCAGCAGGAAAGGTGAGCGAAGCTCTTCACTCTCCCCCTGACAACATTTAATCCAACATCCTCTGCGTGGATTCCGTCTGAACTCAACCCCTGACCCTTCCACCCCTGTCCCCCGAGCCTGGGCCTTGCCCATGCTCCTGGGTACACGCTGACCTGTGAACTTTGCCTCGCCTCTGAGGCCCGGTTCCCGACCCCGCGCACACACTTCACAGACGGAAAGTTGCCCCTTACCTCCAGTCACGCATGGGGGCGTGTTGTGTTGTGAAAAGCTGACACCAGCTCGATTTTTAAAAGTGAATTGTGTCGTTTGGAACTAATGTTAGCTGCAAACAAACCAACTGTAACTCTGGATTGACCTCGGTGGAGAGATATCAGCATGCCCAAACATCCTAACTTCATTAATTAAGAGCTGGTCACTAAGGGTCAACGTGTGTTTATTCTCAGGGAAGAGCATTTAGGGGATTAACACTAATCACATGGGATTATAAGAAAACTTTTACCCCCAGTCTGGAAGGTACTTTCCTGCCTGATCTCCTCACTTTGTGCGTCTGTTTGGTTTGGACAGAGAGGCTGTGATAATGACTCAGCTGGTGGCGTTTTCTCTGTAAACACAAACACACTGGACCTCTTGTTTACCTTTGACCCCAACTGTGACGAACCAAAAGGGCGTCTTAACACAGTATGAGGGGAAACTGTATCGAGGAGGTTGCATACCTGTTGTTCATCGATCTCCAGTCGACTAAATATGTACAACACAGTTAAGTAGCTCCGGTTTAAATCCCTTTGTAGGTCATTGGGATGCTCATTTGCATTTCCTCATTGTAAATTACAGTTACAGAAAAAATGTACGCTCATTTTTACTGCACATGTGTGTGTTACAACATTATCTGGCAGCTGCAGCTCCACTGTACATTATGAGACATTGTTAAATCAAAAGACCTTGCACAATGAATGCTGACTACATTCAAATACCACCCAAAAATAATCTTACTGCTGCTTTTTTATCTGCAAAAAAACACGCTGAAGAAACATTTTGCAGAGACACAGGAAACAGTTAATGAAAATGAAAGGCAGCGAGCATATTATCTGTTTGGATATGTGTGTGTGTGTGTGTGTGTTTCTATTTCACTGTCCTCGTAGTGCTGTTTTTTGTTTTTTTTCTTCTTACACATGTGCTTATCAAGGCCTTGTCACCCTTGAAAGAACAGAAGAAGAACACAACGCCGCTGATGTCTGTCGACAGTGTTGTAGCCCCAGTGCTTGTATAATGTGTGGCATGCATGTTCTCAGGTCTGTCCATGTGTTCTGGTCTTCATTAGACTCAGACTGAACATCTTTGTGGCCTGACAGAGAGATCCTTTCATGTGTCCCCTGCCTGGTCCCACTCACCAGAGCCTAAGCAGAAACATGCCACTGCCCAGGGCAAGGTCAGATTTCTCACCACACCACAGCATTAAAGCAACATTGCTTCTCCTAATGGAGGAGGAGGAGGAGGAGAACACTCTGGTTATTTTTCATCCATCCCAACAGACAATATATTCCATCTCATCATATTGAAAGAGTAGCAGCGTAAGTGGACATAGTCCAGGTGGTAGTAATCTGCAGCTTGACTCCGCTCGATGAGCTCACTGACCTGAAACTCACATGAGAGCAAAAAAAAAAAAAACTGTTCAGGTTACGATCTGAAAAGGGGAATGAGGAGTCCATCCATTTCATTTTTTTTTCTCTGCCTCATAGTTCAAAGTCAAAATAGGATTCAACCTGTCATCGAAACTGAAATTCCACCCGTCCTTTCAGGAGTAACGTTACAGTTGTTCGGCTCGCCAGGATGACCCATAAAAGTGGCTTAGATTTGATAAATAGCGATGCACGGCTCATTGCGGCGTTAATCTGCAGAACGGGTGCAGAGGGTCAGAGGAAATGTGTGGGAGAAACATCCCATCTTTGTTGTGCTCCTCTGAAAGGACTCACTGTGTCGTTATCCTCCCCTCTAATAAAATAGGGGCTGATGTCAACCAGAAGACGGGTAAATATTTAACCGACTGGGATTATTCAAAGGGCCAAATGAATAATACTGTTTTCAGAAAGATGTGTTTATATTTGAACGCGGCATCCTCTGTCTGACTTTCACAATAGGGACGTAATGCCACGCAAACTGAATAAGGCCTCGCTGGCCTTGTACCATCACAGAAACAAGCTTTTGTACTCCCGACTCGCCTATTATTTAGTTGTTTTTTTTTTGTTTTTTCCCCTTTTTTTATGTCCTCATACACTTGGATGTCTTGCAACATGCCTCAAAGGAGGCTAGAGGCCCTTTTGTTTTGTGGTTTTCACACTTGAGGGCCATGGTATTTGGTTTTTGTCGAGAGGGAACTGTGACAGCCTGAAAGGATGAGGGGTTGGGCTGGCTCGCATAGAAAAAGGCAGCCTTGGTGAAACACTGGCCTGGCTCCGAGAAAAGAGTGAGGGATTAGTGTGCGCAGACCAAAGGGAACTAATCTCCTGTGACATAATAGAACTGTACATAAACAACGTCCCTGAGAAGTGAGCGGCAGAGCGGCGATTGCCTTGAGAGGCTGAGTGTGTGAAAACAAAGGCTTAGGATAATTTGTCTCTCGCTGTGGAATATGGTGACAAGAATGGCCTTCAAGCCTAAACATCTGGACGGCAACATCTTGTCTTAAACACATACACTCAATAAACAGCGGGAGTGGGGAGGAGAAGGAGGGGTGTGTGTGTGAGGCAGGGAAGTCAAGCGCAAACGTTAAGAACTATCATCAACAATCAAACAAAGGATTTTTTGGCTTCAGACTGAAAGGCATCAGTACAGACATTTTAGGCATTTTCATAGTTTTGATGGAGAGTTTTCTTTGACTTTACTAATTGCCGTTTTCTCATCTACACTAAGTAATGCCAATATCTCAATACAAACACTTGTTTATTCTCGATTGCAGTGTACGGATCATTTATTGTTCATTTTTGTAATCTGGAATCACCATGCACTGTATTCAGAGCGCTGTGTTAACACAGAGGCTCGCCAACCTCATAGCAGCCTCATTCCTTCGTGGCATGGATTTCACAAACCGTTGGAAAGGATTCCGCTCACTGACTCTGGTCCATGTTTGATTGCATCACATCACGTCTGCAGATCTCTCATCCATGCTGCCAGTCTCTCATCCGGTCCCACCACATCCTTAACGTTTTTCTTTCGGATTTAGAGCTGGGAAGGCCTGGAGTACACTGAACTCATTGTTATGGGGTCCTGAAAGTAGACATTAGATATAGATAAAATAGGGACGTCACACGGTCGTCAACAACATTCACATACAGTAGGAAGAAAGGATTTTCCACATCATTACACTGACACTTGCAGCCTGGACTGTTGACACAAGGCAGTTTGGGTCCACGGATTCAGGCTGTTGAACCCCTGTAAACCCAAATTCATCAGATCTGTTTTCCCATCTCCGCCTGTCAAGTGTTGGTGAGTCTGCGTCCACGGCAGCCTCAGATTTCCGTTATTGGCTGACACCTGCGTCAGGGATGGACGCGTTGTATATAGCGACATGGGCGTTTCTGTCTGCAGAACTGTGTTTCTGTTCAATCCTGAGTAAACTTCAGAGACTGTTGAGTGTGAAAATGTCAGATCAGCGGTTTGAGGAAAAACCCAGAGCCAGCCCATCTGGCAGCACCGATCAATGTCAGAATCTGTGAGATCACATTTTCCCCCTGTTCTGGTTCAATGTGAAGCTCATGACCCTTGCAGAGCAGCCACATAATGAAGTGAAAGAAAATCCAATCAGTGATGCCGTGTTGATATTCATAATGCTAGATTTGTATGCTGGACACCGTCACGGCTGATGCAGATGTTTGTATTCAAGACACTGATATATATTGAGTTGCAATCCAAGCACCGAGCGCTCACAGAGCTTGAATTCATATCCTGTAATGACACAAACGTTCTGCAGGAAAGGAACGACATCATGTTAAAGACCTGAACAGGATCTCTGGTGTTAACAAACTTGTCTCACTCGCGTGTGTGTCCACTGTTTAAAAGCCAAACCGCTGCTGTCAGGATTATTATATACGTGCGAGAAAAGGCCTCCATTCAACATATACAGGAACTCAGCAAGCACAAGTACACACTCCACACATTTAGCGCGGGCCTAAGCCTCACGGTGTCCCTCAGAGCTTTATTTTCTTGTAAACATTTCCACTTTTCATTTTTTTACCAGGGTGAAAGGGCTGCTGAGCAGAGGAGGGATTTAACGCTTTTCAAACACACAAGCGCTCTGAGAAGCGGAGCGTTATGTCGAGGGCCGATGGTAAGTTCAGTCGGGCTGCGGCGCGAGATGACCTGTTTATTTGGACTTGCATAGAGTGCATATGTCTCAGCCTCCTGGACCGATCAGTGAATATGCTGTACACAGACTGTGCCGTGGTGGACCAGACAGCCAAAATAAGCAGCAGTAACTGCCAATAAGCAGAGGGAGGAGAAGCATCACTATTTACCCCTGCAGCAGATTCAATTAAACAAACAGTGAAGGAAACTGGTTAAGGATTATTTTATTACTTAGCAGTTTGTACAGTTTCTACCATGGAAAAATAACATGTAACATAAGACTGTATTTACAATTCAATTTTTACAAAATGTCTTTACAAGATTTTTGCCGATTCCAAAAAAACAAACAAACAAATTGAGACTAAAACGCACAGAACATACACATTCACACACATCCAAACCAAACCTTTGAAATGCACACACATAAATAAATATAGACATTCACTGACTGCTCCACGACAAATATTTCTACAGCCAAGAACATGTACAATTCATCGTTGCCACACAAGTTATAATTTCATTAATAAACATTACATATTACTCCCAATATAATAATCTTTGTTAATCTGTTAATGAAATATTGCTAACATATTGAAAAGAGGTAACACAGACATCATCTCATGCCGACAGAATGCTAATGGTTGTCATGCAAAACCATTACAAGCTTTCAATTTGAAGCAAGTAATTCATTTACAGTTTTTAATAATAAAAAAAAAAGAAAATCAAATGTACTACATGCAACATACTACATGAAATATTCTGGGGTTAGACAACGACGACTTAAGTTACATTTTCCATCAGTACTGACTTTGTGTCTCCGCACCTCTTTAAAGGGTAAGACAAAATAAATAGATGAATTTCTACTTCTTTTTCTGCTGCCATGAATAAACAGTTGTTTTTACATATCTGGCATCGCCTTCAATCCACGTCTGACCGGCTGCCAAAGTTGTTGTTTGTTTAAACCAGTAATTCCCACAGACTTAGTCGGGAACTCGATGAGTCATCGAATGGGGGTCGCCAAAAAATAAATTTGCTAATTTTTTTTTTTCCAACCTTTAACTTAATATTGGTGTTAATGTTTTCCAGAAAAAATGAAATTGTGATTCATTTATCAAACTAATATCTCCCAGACATGGCTGACTCGCCTTTTCTAAATAAGGTTACATGCTGCAATTAAAAAATAAAAAAAATAAAAATGTATTGTTAAATTTATATTGTGAATTGGGTTCCAACCGTTTGTTATCTTAAAAAAAACAAAATTTGGGAAACACTGGTTTAAACCATGTACGCAACTTCCTATCGATAAACGTCCGATCAAATCCAACTGAAATGGTTAATATGTCGAATGAGAGGATTCCAAAATCGTACACTTACACCTCTATGCTATGTTGCCTGTGATTTCATTATACAGACCAACCCGGCCCGGTACCATGTGTCAGTCAAGAGAGTGAGATTGAGAGGGAAATCTGTTGTGTTGTGTTGAGCCCGGATTGAGAGGATGGAGCCATAATTCACGAGCAGGGGGCGTCAGTTCATGTTCTGGTTTGCTGTGTTTCTGTCCCGGTTCCACACGTTCCTCTCCTGACAGACTAGAGCAGAGAGCCACTGATATGTCTCCTGACTGCGCTCGTCTCAACTCAGTGTCTCTCCACTGACGGCTTCTGGTGATGAGAGTGGTGCTGTCGAAGTCTGGGTCCTAAAACAGAAAATCCCACGCAACTGTCATTCACCACTCAGGAGATTATGATGCTGTTAATAATTGAAGACACTCTCATCATTTTCAGCACCAATGTGCTGTTTTAGGGATTTAGATTTGCGTCAGTTGGAGCTGCAACTAGCGATTCTTTTCGGAATCGATTAATCGAGCAATCGTTTGGTCCATTAACTGTCAGAAAACGTTAAAAAAATTGTTGATGAGGATGTTGTCGAATGTCTTGTTTGGTCCACGAACCAAAATGATTCACTTTTAATGATTTCTTTGTTATATGGAGCAAAGAAACGAAGAACATATTCACATTTAAGAAGCTTAAACAACCAGAAATCTTGTTTTAATCATGTAAAAAGCTTCATCTCATTTAGTAATCGAGTAATTGTTTCAGCTTCTCATGAAGCAGGCAGCACTTGATGAATTGAGCAAACACAAATGAACCACAAAATCAAAATACACAAATTGCAAATAACATATTGATTGAATCATTCAAGATTATTGCAATTAATTTGTTTGAAAATCCACTTTTTGTTTGCAATGATCAGAGTTTCGCTCGCTACGACACTTTCGTGTTTGCGCTCCCTGGTTTTTTGTTGTTTTTTTTGCGATTCTGACCATGGGCGGGGCTTAGGAAGCCACCTGCTGATTGGCTGCTCAGTTGCAGAGCGACAGCTCAGTGGACAGTAAGTCAACATGAGTATGGAGTCACTGTCTGGACGGGAAACTATCTGTTATCTTTGAGATATTACCAGCTGGTTTAAGACGGACAGTGACTCCAAGTCCGTGTCTACTTCCAGTCCATTGAGCTGTTGCTCCAAAACTCAATAGCCAATCAGCAGGCAGCGTCCTAAGGCCCACCCATGGGCAGTATCACAAACAGAAAGTTTGGAGCAAGCAAAATTTTCAAACAAATAAAACACAATAATTTGGAATGATTGAATGAATATTTTATGTGCAATTTGTGTATTTTTTGTTTGCTCAATTCATAAAGTGTTGCTTGTTTTGTGAAAAGTGTTGCTTGATGATAATGACACTAATCTAATTCCATACTTTTGCGGCTCTCGCTTTTACAGACACACAGCACCTCGACTTGTTATCTTGATATTAAACGCTTTTCACATCTTTTCCATTTGCTGAGCTTAACACCCACTATTGTGTTTAACCTCCGCAGTCGTCATGCTGCACAACACAAAAGGTGTCACCAGCAAGGCATCTTTCCTTTAAACTGCTGATGTCTTGTCGACTTGAATGCAGCGTGAAACAAACTCGAATGAAGTCTGACGTCACAATATTTAAGTGGATGAGAGCAACAGTTGTCTACAGTCATAAAGCAACATTGTCTTTTATTTATTTATTTTGGCAATTCATTCTTCAGGTCTCTTAACATTTCACGACGGGAAATATCTGTCTTTAAAAGCCTCACTATGTCCGTTAATTGGCCGTTTTATGCATGGAAAGTGGATCATTTTTTTCCTACAACAACAGCTGCCAACTTACAGCGAGAAAAACAATATCACTGTGAAGTGATCGTAAAACAAAACAGTAAATGCATACGGCTAAAGCCATTTTACACAAAGTAATGACCTGGACTATTTCTGACTCGGACTCTTTACAGGCAAGTGTTTATTGGTGAGCGGTGAGGTACTGGCTGCTGCTCGGTTTACGAACACAAACAAACATAGAGCATCATGAAATCTTTTCAAGTTGGACAGGATATTATTTAAAGATATAAAACAATATCTCTGCTATAACTTTTTTTTTTTTTTGTTTAATTGGTCACTAAGGATCCCAAATGCTCACTGGCATTCGCTGTGTGTTGACTCTTTCCCCATAAAACACACACGAGAACCAACTGAGACTGCAAGACAACAATTCCTATGATCCCACGCTGCTTCCCGACATCATCAAACTAAGCCCTTTGTTACTGTTTCGACTCCCAAATTCAATTCTTACATTTCTGTGTAACATAGCAGTGACGTAGTACTCACGGTGTTGAATGACTGGTAATATGTTGGGGGTCTGGAAGGTCTTGACGGTGGCGGGACCTTCCCCTCCTGTTGTTATGACTTGCACCTCCAGCCTGTAGTAGGTGGACGGCCGCAGGTTGGACACAACGAGCAAGTTGTGATCCTGCACAAGTGAGAGAGAGGACGCACAGTTGAAACACAACAGAACGCGCCTTCGACGCTGACAGGACGCGGCTTTCAGACGGAAAACAAAGACTTTGTTTTCACAAGGCCTGCTGCCTCTTGCTCGTCTTCGCTGCCAGCTTGATAGCGTGTGCGGTGGGCGGTTTTATTTATAGACAAGCTCCAGAGGCTGGGAGGTGCAGATAGGCAGAACGCGCTGTTGATGGAGCAGATTATGTCAAAGAGCGGTCTTTTTTCGAAGCGCTCGCGGGAACGATGAAAGGGAGAGACGCGAAGGCAGATGAAAAGGTAGGAGGGGGAGAACTTCCAGCAGGACACAACACTCGCTCAGATCTATTCGTGTGTCTGTCTACACTGCTTATCGCTCGATTCATGCAAAGAGGCCATAACAGTGTTATCCCTAAATCACCCTCACCTCTGACAGATGCTGTGAAGTGAAACGCTCAATATAGGACATAGTTTCCTACTGCAAGGCAGATTTATCTGACTATATATGACAGTGTATACGGCCCACTGTGGAGTATGTGAAACATATTTTATCAGCTGCATTTGAAAACAGTCTCTACTCTATTGCTGTTGGGGGAGTAAAAATCGAATGAAAACAGACTTACGGGAGGCAGGATCTGGGATTGGGAGATGATGCTGTTGGGCAGGCTGTTTTGCCGGCTCTCTGTGGTGATCTCAGCCCAGGTGACCTGGAAGCCCGTGATTCGCTGATGGGGAGCCACTCGGGACACGCGCCACAGGAAATTACCTGTGATGTTTCCCTCATTGCTGGAGAAGGAAGCCGTCAGATTCTCGGGCTTAGCCAAAACCTTCGGAGGCCCTGGTGCTGTTCAGGAAGAAGGCGATGAATACATTTGTTAACTGTTCCTTTAAAATGATCAAATATTCTCACAGGAATTCAAATGACAATCGAGATTATATATTGAAAACTGTAGAGCATGGCTTATAAACTAATTGTCAAAATTCAAACCATTGCCAAATGAGTTCACACAGTGCTAATTAAGTCTATTCGTTCTACAAATTACATTTAACACAATAACAGACGGACGTAACAGCAACCATGGATGCTGATATTATCAGCACAATCCTTAGATATTGGCCATCAAGATTATGAGGCTGTCTGGATTTGTATGATTTTATAGCTGTAGCATTGTCAAAAAAAATTTCAAAAACGCTTCTTGCCTCCAGTGTATATAATATTAACACGATGCTTTAGTCAGGTCTGACAGTATTGTTTTGACAGAGCCCGTCATACAGACACAAAAGGAGCATCCATCTTCTTCTGCGACTCATACCAACAACGAAAACAACGATATTTCCTCAAGTATTCTGGAAACATTCTGGAGTATTAATGTGGTGTCAAACTGCTGAGCTCTTACCTCCCTCCCCTGGGCAGGGGATGTGTTTGTGAGTCTTGCTGCGGATGGTTGCACAAGACGGGGTGAGGAAGGTGGTGCTCTCATCCTTGGAACGTCTCTTGGACTTCAGCATGTGAACAGTGACTTTGTACTTGCAGGAGAACAGCAGGCCCGGGAGGTTGATGTAGTTCTCCTGAGCCAAGAAACACATTATTTAGGCCTGATGACTTTGACATGTCACCCAGGTCAGGTCCCATGGAGCTTCAGAGATAATTAAATACACAGTGCTGGGGCAGATCACATTCCCACTCAGGCCTCAGGAACATGCCCCACATTACAGGAGCACTTTGAACACTCACATGGTTAGGGTTAGACCACTATTTTCCAACTCAAACTGCAACATAAATGATTTTTTTACAGCTCCCAAATGCAGAAACAGAGACAAACTTAATTAAGGAGCTATAACCAAAAGTAGAGGCATGTGTAATTTGAAAGGAAAACCGCCAGTAAATCTATGTTAATACATTTTGCACAGCTGTCACACACTTTGCACCCACTTTAAACTTTAATTATTTGTTGATGTTAAGCAAAAGCACCGTTCTCAACTCTTTTTGCGGGGGAAATAAAAATCGCAGTGAAATTATATCGTACATTTGTAATGAAGATGTTGTAAATGAACAGGCAGAACTCCGAGAAAAAAAAAATGTGTGTATACTCTCTCTCTCTCTCTCTCTCTGATATGAAACAGCTTTGATTAAAAGTGAATGAGCCACTGTGTTCCCATAAAAAAACACAGGCCTGGAGTCCTTCCCGGTGATATATAGAAAATGGATGTATATTTCCTAGCAACCAAAGTGCAGTTCCTCAAAGAATGTGTTGATTGCAAAGCCTGTATCAGCCTGAACTCAAAAAAAGTTCAACCCCCCCTCCCCTCCCCAGACACAGAACCTGCTGCACCCTAAAGGGAAAGACCCATGCACCAGCATTACTGGGCCCGTTAGACATGAATGATCCCCCATTCCGGGAACCTTTTTTTTTTTTCAGCAAATGCAGTTTTATTGGCCAACACGCCACATGTCCGACCACACGACTGACTCATAATAATCGAAACAAAAAGCAGCGTTTTAGTCCAGAGCCGATCCAGCGGAGCAGGCCTGCAGGCTCACTCGGTGGAGTGTTGTTTTCGTAAGCGGAGCTGTCCCCTTTCTAAGCGCCAGACAAAAGCTTAGCCACGTGCTTTGCATAGCACAGAGCTGCTGATCAAGCCGTAGCTCTGGGCACCGTGAGATCCAGCTCTCGTTGGGGAGGTGCGAAGCGTTTCCTGGAGACTAACCTGCGTGACAGATTTCTCCGGCCCCCGGGTCTCGTTGTGGCTGCAGTACTCCGGCATCCACTGGACATGGTAGCGACTCACGGTGGGATCTGAAACAAAGAGCAGGATTAGAAAGTATTCGGTATTCAGATGAAGTGTTCTTATAAAATAGAATAATAATAATAATAATAATAATAGTGAATTACTCGTGTCAAAGTGATTAATGCATCAAATGAATTAGAAAAGTTATTAACGTCAGGTTTTATAATTCATCTGCTTGACAACCACTATCAAATACTAAATACTTAACGCTTAAAATAATCATTATTTTCATCAGCTCTAATTGTTGCTGAGGCGAGGAGGTCACCGTGGGCATCATTTTAGATTCTATACACGCGCACAAGCACTGATGAGCAGGTTGTGTGTGTAGCAGCGCATCACAGCACCATTGTGTCCTACTCTCCTCTTTGCTCCTGCAAAGCTCAGGGAAAACAAAGATGAAGCACCAGGTTGGCTGTTTGATGCCCGAGCTTCTCCTCCACATTGTCAGGGTGTCTTTCAGAAACACTAATTGTCCCCGTCGCTTGAGCGCGACCATGTGTCGACTGCATGCGAAGACAAAGTGCAACGCACAATGAGTGCGGCGTGGAAATGTAGTGAAGTAGAAACGTCTGGCCCTCTCCCTCTGATAATAATTGGGGTTTAAGAATAAAGGAGGTTTTCATACATTAGAAATAACAGTCCGGTACTTGAGTAACAGTATTTGGCTGGAACATTAAAGCGGGGCCAACAGACAGTCTGACAGGCTGATATTAACTGATATTAACTAATATCAGATCTGGCATCACTGTGTCCAGTATTATATGATCGCGATAAGTACGTCTCTGATAATAATAAAGAGAAACATGAAAGTCTATCTTTGCATTAACTCCGTAACGAGATTTTCCAACGTTCCTAAAGCGTTCCTTTTGTTCGCTGAAGGCTCATTCCTCCGTCTTTTCTGTTTCAACTTTACATATTGTCATGAGTGGAGGAGCGGCCGAGCGCTCACTGTCTCCACATTTCCGCATCATTACTGTACAGTAGCTCTTGCCCATCACCCTCATCTGATGTTACCAGATTTATTATTCATTTGTCTGTGTTGCTTGAATATGTGAAATTCTTCTCAGATTAATAATTGAGTTATGCTATGTTCACCCCTCCGCAGGGGCCTGCGTTGTAGTTGGGAGATAAAAGGGCTCCTTTGAAGGCTTAGACACAGATCTGGCACTTGGAGCCCCTGAGCTCTTTGGAAGCAGAAGAGAGAAATTATAGGGAACCGGGAAATCGAGAAAAAATAAACAAGATAGGCCGAGCTTGATCTGACGTAGAGGGGAAGTGGTATGTAAAACAAGAAATGGGACACGGGAATCGGGTAGAGAGCGGAGCCTCAACGGCATTGGATAAATCATGACTGGAAGCGAGCCTCAGATGTGCCGCCGCTGCTGGACTGCTGTCTATTGTCTGTGTGCTGGGGAGACAGTGATACATTATCTGAGCTGGTGTACAGTAAGATTCTCTTACGTCTGCTGGAGTCAGCCCAGAGGCCCGGCTGTTTTGGATCACAGAGACAATGAGTGAGAGTTTAATCACGGTTCAGTTAACCTGTCCCTTTTTTTTTTAAACTGTCACACAATCCAGATGTCCAGAAACTCCAACTCTCCGGGCCATCTGTATTTCTGCATGTTTACAGTAGTGGAATGCAGGTTGTCAGAGTCAACGCCAGGGTCATCCCTCACACTAATGAGTGGCAGTGACACACACACACACACAGCAGACCGGCACGGCAAACAAGCGGCACAGAAAGGAGCAGGAGCACGATTAAGACTGCACTACAACAATGTGATTCCCCGGCCATGCTTGATCCCCCTCAGCATCACTCAGCTCACGGAGTCCACGCCAACCTTGCAGACCGTTCTGGGCCAACTCTCTCTTCCCCCTCACTCTGTCTCACTCTGATTCAGCAGTTGGTGTCTCACCAGGCCTCTCCTTCAGCCAGTTTTTTGCATTCTTGACTCTAAGATGTGGAGTTTGGCTCGAGCGATGACATATATTAGTAACATAACATAGAGCAGTGAATGGGACTTGACAGGTTACCCTAAGAGCATGGCTTTCAAGGTTTCCATATTTCCACTCCGGTACTAACAGAGAGGTTGGGGAATGGACACCGCTGGGACAGGCATTCCTATAGGCGTTAACCCCTCGCAGTGCTGCAACCCACAGCCATTTCTGTTCCCAGTGACATCAGGGCTTGTAAAACAAAATGGGTCGCTTCAATGCTAATGCAGAGGGGGTGAAGATCTATTAAATGCAGCTGTCAATAAATCCCATCGCATGGCTCTGGCTCCCTGTGTTTATTGTTCCTGACTAAACGGTGGCTCCGCTCTACCAGTCCATGTGCAGCTCTGGGCCCATTTGCCCCACGCTCACATTACCCAGCGCTCACAAAGACACATTGTTTCATTGATTTCATTCACACCATCCGATACCGCGTTTAGAAAAGCGATCCGACGTTGTTTAAGCAACTGAGAATCAGTCATAACATTTTATTATGGTGTACATTTGTCATGGTGATTGATGGACAGAACCAAGCGATCATTTAATCCTGTGTTTCATCAATAAGTGGCGCGCATACCTCCCCGGTTCTTCCAGTAGACACGGACCTGCAGCTGGCCATCTTGGTAGAAGGGTGTGCCAACCTCTAGGGGGCCAGAAGGGCGTTTGGTCAGGGTGGAACTGAGAGGCGATATCTCCTCCTTCTTCGACTTGAGCACCGATTTCACTGGGAAGAGAAAGGAGAAATGTTTGCTGCTGTAGCGAAGACATAGTAGTGACTGTGTTGTGGCAAACTCTCCAGCCTGGTAACAAAAACCACACAATTATATCTTTGTGAAATCACAGTTACAGCATGTCCTTTATGCACAGACCTGCTGTTATATGGTGGGCACACATAGTATTATCACTGCCAAGGTTATTGGTTCAATTCCCTCTAGAGACACACACACTCCTACCACTGAAGAAGCTCGGTCTGTCCTAAACATGCAGGAGCTCCAGCTGAATTCAGACGTGTTGTCGGCGTACCTCGGCCATTCCTGCATTCTGTAATCTGGCAAAATTCAACTCTCAAGTAGAAACTGAAATCTGTCGGGATGATTCAGTCAATCCAACATGGATCTGCACAAGGTTTTTTGTTAGATTTCAGGAGGTACATTAACCTGCTTTTGACTGATTACACCGTCATCCCTGCTGCCGCGCATCTTCTATTTGACTAAATGTATTCCCCAAAATGGAAAATAATATACTCGTGTAATAAGATTACCCATCTACAGCCATTAGAATTCCTGTGTGGCAGTGCAAGCGTCACTTTGAGCTCCATATAATGTCAGCATGCTAACAATAACAATGGCGACGTGCTATAGCAGGTTTAACACATTGACTATAAATTCAGGTTTATTTGCATTTCTTCATTTGCACTTAACAAAGGTGGTGATGAAAAAGTCACTGGGGTGATGTAAAGGGTAATTGTGGTCGAACGCTCGCCCGTTTTCTTTTTCATGTCGTTGAAAATTGTGTGTCAAGAATTTGTGAGAAAATGCACAACATTGGCCTCAAAAAAACAATCAACCTACAATTCTCGAGACCTTCCCTCGAAAAGGAAACAAATCTCATTCGTGGTTCTACAGTTGTGAGCTTTGGCACCAGTGTTTACCTGATTCGTTATTCTGGGAGGTACTGAAGTGGAGAGAAGCTTTGGAGCTCTTCAGTCGCACCTGTCCCCAGTATGTGACAGCCTGCAGCTCCACAGTGTAACTGCTGTTTTGTTGAAGTCCATCCAGATCCACCCAGCTCTGAGCCTGTGACAACAGGAAAAATAGACACTGGTATGTTGGCATGTGTAAGACACCACAGTGTCACTTGAGCCCCATCACTGTCTTAGTCATAGCTTCAGCTTCACCTCAGCCCGGGCCAACCCGGGCCTGTGGGAAAGCCTTGCTTATTAAGAACACATGTGGAGCCGACGAAGGTACCCTAGTGAAGAGATAGCCTTCAGGATCATGTGAGGGAGCCATGTTATCAGAACCTCCCGGGGCTTCCTCGCTGTGTTTGACTTCCAGCATTCCACCAGCAGCGTGAGCTTGATGAGTTCTTGTTATTGACAGTGCGTGTTTTGACATTCCGCGACCAGCAGGCTGCGTTCAAACCCCCAAGGTGCCAAAGTGGAAACCAGTAGTACATGTATCAATAGGTGTCTGGTGTCTCCCACCTCTATCTCCCTAGTGCCACATCTGTTCCGCATTTCAAAAAACTAATTCAGGAGAAGACTTTATAGAGGTGTGTGTGGACTGTCTAGACAATATGTCTTTCAGCTCGAGTCTCTAATGAAATGTTATTCACAGATACCAAGCCACAGGTATGTGCTATTAGGCCACATGTTGCTGGATATATGACAGCTCCAACAACTTTTTAAATGCCGTGTCATTCCTAAGCTACGCATATAGCCTTGTGATTTATTGGTTGCGTCAACGGTCCTGTCATGCCATTTATCTGGAAGGTCATATCAAACGTAGACGTGCTCACGTGTAACTGTTGCTTCAGACTAAGGGCCAGAGAAAAAGCCAGTTTTACTTTCTTTTGTCTTTTTGTATCCGTATCAGAATAAGTAAAACATGAATAAATAAATAAACCCACAAATATAAGAGGAATGAGCCAAAATAGCAACTGAAGAAAACAACGTGACATAATTTAAGATAAAACGCGAACCATGAAGGAGACTGTTTGTCACACTTGATGCATTTGAGTTCTTTCATCGGTTAAACTAAACCAAACCACCAGAGAACACATTGCATCAATCTATGTGTGACTGATAGTCTTACATGATAGAAAAATACATGCTGAAACTCCTACTGCATGACTATTGTCTCTCTTTTAAAAGAGGAAAACGAGGCGGTGAAAGAACACGAGACCAAGTCACAGGTGTGTGAAGATTACCCCATTGGAGGTCTTTCTCCTTTTCTTCTTGGACGGCACCATGGACTTGGTGTGGACCGTCCAGCTCCAGAACACTTTGTAGTGATGTACGGGGATATCGGGCTCCTCTGGCAGGGTCCAGTTGAGGCGAGCTGTCACAAGGCCGTCATCACCCACTGTCACGTTGGTGATACGCAGGCTGGATGGACTGGGAGGGGCAGCTGGATCTAAAGGTGGAGCGGCAGCAAGAAACATCTGAGTACATCTGCAGACATTTAGGGATTACAGCAAAGGCGTTCTCTGCTTTCTTGTAAGTAAGAAATCTTAGGCCAAGGCGCTATGAGTCAGGTTGTATGTATTACAAGCTAAGATAGCGTTCACCACATGAGGAGGGGGAGCGGTGTGACACTGTGTACACTAATTAGTCCTCCATTGACAATCTGCCCTGACATGTTATGACAGGTGTCGTGTCACATCTATGACGGCGTTCAGCAGGACAGAGAGTGCAGGTCAGGGTTAACACACACATGCTGCTCACTTTGGCTCCGCACTCAGCATTCCTGTGCGTCTGTGTGTGTCTGTGTGTGTCTGTGTGTGCGTGTCCAGAGTAAAGCTGGTGGATGTACACGTGCTGTGGTCCAGCCTGCTGCTGATGTCAGCCCAGTGCAGGAGGACAGGTAGGGACACAAGCCAAACACAAGACCAGAGGGAATAGGCCTGTAATGAGAAAATGATTCACACCGCAGCCCAGTTGGCTCTCCTCTCCCCTGCCCTCTCCCACCTGAAACGCATTTCATCTCATCCAAAAACACAATTCAACACATCGGTTCCCCATACCAGCTGACATCGGCTGTGCAAGATAAATAAGCATTCGTTTCTAACCAATTGCCCTAACAAAGTATAGTATAGTGCAAAATTGCAGTCAGGTGACATGGCTGTACTATATAAATAACAATGGTACGATGGAGCCGCCAGGAGCTCATCAAGTCCATGACAGCTCCCATCAATCTATCAGCGTTCTGGCACTGATTGGCCTGATTGGAGATCAGTTTCCTTCCCTGCAGCAGAATCCGTTTCCCACCTGGTATCTTGGTCTGCGTGACTGCCATCACAACACTCAGGGGAGCAGATGCCTGATGTTGGATTGACAGGACAGGTCAATGCGCACAGAGACATGCACGCACACTCTTTGGCTCAGCGTTTTAGTATTTGGCAGAACGTGGTTCATACTTTCAGCTTCAGTTCCACTGGTAACCAACTCCATCTCTCTCTCTCCTATGTTTCACATCAGATACAGTGAAGTCAACAGCTCCTCCCTCAGCCGCTGCATTTCTATACGCGCACTGAAGGGCACGTGGCTCTGATTGTACATGTCAAACAAACACTGCGTCTGATACGACTCAGATACAATCTAGACATAATACTATAATCAGAAACCTGTAACACGAAGTTGCCCTACGTTGGACAAACGACATCTGCAAGACAACGCTGGCATTTAGTGTCATTTAACACTGCAAATGGAGGCGAGGGCAGTTTGGTTGTTACCATCAGAGCTTGTTCACTAATCTGTGGCAAAGATCTGAAGTGTACCTCGGTTACATCACTCCCACTGGAAGCAAGACAACACTTGTAGTCATTTGAAACCTGCAATATCCTGACTAATTCAGACATATTACATTTTATATGTCTGTAAAGAGGGGGAAACCCCTCCTTTGAAGTCCTAAATGAAGATCTGGTTGCACCACAACGGAGAAAATGCTCAGCACTACCCAGTCACTCCTCATTACTCCGAGTTCTTGGCACTGGAAACAGAAACCGCCTGTGCGGCGCGCACAGATTACAGTGAGGAGGAAATACTTATTTGCGACTCAGTAACAAGGCAAATAAACAAATTCAAAAGGTTTAATTCACGACTTAAATAAACTGGTCAGCCGTATGAACGGCATCAGTCAAACGGGATGAATGTATATTTAGTTTGTGGACGCACATGGTGCCATGAGGCTGAACATCTTGGGAGTAGATCTTAAAAAAAGTATTTGGTTATCACTAAAAAAAAAAAAACAACAGCTCGTTCTGTTCTCTAAAGAGGTGCAGGGGGGGGAAATCATAACAGATCCTTTTCACTGCTAAATGCTAAGTAAGCTTGAAGAGGGCATATTTACACACACTTAGTTTGTGTTGTCAAATAAGAAATCAGAGCAGGTCTAAAAGCTCTTTCCCAAAGGCTCCACCTGTTCCAAGGTCTTAACCATAACAAATGGAGGCAGCGGGTGTCAAACAGGATCTTACACACAAAGTAGGACCACACACACACACACACACACACATAAAAACAGATGCACATAGAGCATACACATACAGACCTCTGGAGGAGCGGAAGTGTTTGCTGGGTGCAGTGAAGCCGCGGGTCCCGTGGACATTGACTGCAGCAACTCTGAACTGGTACCATCTGCTGGCTCTGATGTCGGCCAGTTGGACTCGCTCCTCTGCGGTCTGAGGGACAGATGGGGGGTTAGCAAACCACAGGGGTCAAGGTTCATCCGGGGTCACAGCCCGTGTGAGTTTGCGTCCGCATCAGTCATCTGTGTGTGTTTCTCTTTGCCAGACCTTCAAAGACACTGACGATGAGGAATGCGCAACCGCGTGCAACGGTCTGTCAGTGCGGCGCTGCACTTTCACAGCTGCGGCGCGTGAAACTTCAGCGAGGTAAAGAAATATGATCGAAAGAGTCACTCATGCAACCATCAGAACCTTTTCCGTGCACAGCTGAGTTGAGCTATAGCGATTTAACCGGACTACTGTCTGCCTGTCATCCATTAACTTCAAAATATTACATTCTTCACGTAGCTTTACATTTGTGATTCCACCAGTCTGAATTTCATCTTGTTATTCATGCTGTTTCTGCTTTTTTCTGTGTACCAGCTTCTTTTATTTCCAGGTCAAAGCCCAGTGGGAACTGTGGACCTTGCACAAAGCACCTCGGGTCAGTTTGAGTTTGTTTGAACACATACAGTAGATGTAGAAGTCATTTAACCCCCAAGTGCATTATGTGGGTACAATTAGTACAATTTATTTCTTTCCTTGCTTCATTTTCCTATAAAATCCTATCAACGTAGTGACTGATGATGACCAAATAATGAGACTAACACTTTTCTTTTTTCTTTTTTAAATCACCGGTACAACAACTTTATGGTGTGCTGAATCCTACCTGTGCCACTGTCTGCCACTCCGTGGCATCGTCCTCGCTGGGATGGATGCCATAGTTCCAGCGGCGCTGCACCACATAAAGGACGGGCTCCACGGATATGTTAAACTTGGACGACCAGCGGATTTCCAGCTGACCCGACTGCTGCTCCAAAAACACCAGCTCTTTCCTCGGCTTCAGAGGGACTCCTGCAAGTTCAGGCAAGGGTGCACACCGAGAGTTCATGTCACCGCTGTGTGAAACATTATAGGTGAACTTCAACATGAAATTTGTTGTTTTCCCTCTCATGAGTGGAAGTCAAATGGAAAGAAAATGACACCACCGGAACAGATACAGATTTGAAAAATGAGACATGACCTCACTGCAGTGGATTTATTACACGCTGTGGGTCAACAGCTTCGTCTTTCTTCTGTAACAGATTGTGATGTTTCCTGGCCGGAGTGATGTGTTTTATTAGCTGGGCTTCTTGGTAATGATACACATAGTTTGCATTTAGGTATGTGACACGGCATACATAACGTCTCTCTCTCTCTTCTGCAGACAAAAATATACACGAGTGCAAACATATGCACACATATACGTGGAGTTCATTTGCATCGCCGCGCTCCACATTCAGCCCTTCAGAAGAAGTCCATGTGGCCATGTGCAATAAATTAGAGATTTATTAAGTGCGGGACGGAGCCAAATGTTCAGCCAAGTCACACTCTCTCTCAAGTGAATTTATTGCAGTGGAGACGTAGTGAGTTGTTGATTGAGCATCGGGCACAGTGATAATGAGATGGAGATTGGAAAAGTGCGTTTCGAAGTACAGGAGGAGGCCGAATATGTCCCACAATCCTCCATAAATCACCTCGCACTTCAGTCTATTGCGCTGGACCTCTGTCGCTACTGCGCAGCCCGCCACTGCTCGGACTTTATAAACACGGATGGAAACATGCCCATGGCAACGTGATCAACACCGTGTTTTGTATGCAGGACACTTCAGTTACTTCTATCTCTATTCTCACTTCATACACACCATGTATAATTGATTGATTGGTACATGCACAGTCCTGCGAGGAGGAGGAGGAGGAGGGAGGGAGGAGGAGGAGGAGGAGGTTTCCCCGAGCCACAAGCATATGGAGTCAGTACTTTGTTTTGTCCTGCTGAGAACAGCTTTCTGCGTACTAACAGCTGGGGGTCATTGTGCTGTGGTTTCACAGCTCCACAGCTGAGTGTGTGTGTGCGTGTGTGTGTGTGTGTGTCTGTGCGCACTAACAAACGCTTGGCATTTTCAGAGCAATAATTGAACACCAAGGAAACCGCAGCATTCCTCCTCTCCCTCTGTCTTAACTCATCCTCCCTCAAAGTCACACAAGCAAAACACAAATCACACACACTCTCGTCCACATCAGAATACACACACACATGCACGCACAAGGCTCTCTCTTCTGCAATATCTGGGAGGGAAAAAGAATACACTTTCTCTCATCGCGCTCGCTCCAAAGAAAGCTTTTGATTACGATTTGCTCCAAGAATCATACGGCATTCATTTTTCAATGGCTACATGCGCTCACTCCAGCTCATGATGTAACTGCTGCGAAAGCACGACCGGGAGCACAACGTCCATTCATGTCTTAATCATGCCAACAATTCCGCCAGAGGTATGAGTTGTATCTTCCAGACTGCATGAAGGAAACTTAATTGGAGCAGCATGGTGAAGGAAACAGCAGCAGCAGCAGCATCTTCTGTGTTGAACGAAAAGAGTCGTCTGAAGCCAATATAGGCTTAGTAAGCATCGTGTGAACTCATTTGATAATGGTCTGAATTTGACAGACATTTATTTATATTTAAAAGTAATGCACTACAACTATAAGTAGTAAAATTCAAAACACAGCCAAATATGAAATGACAACTCTGGAAGATAAACTGAGACAAATCTCTGTGCAATATATTAAAAGCTTTCATTCATATGAAATAAAGTGCTTTCAGATTCAGAAAAGCAGCAAATGATCATCAGTGGATGACTGACTGGAACAGGATCTCAGCAGTTTGAGTTTTGAATGTGAAGAACAGTAAAGAAAGCTGTCACATAAACTCGTTGTTTTGAGATTAAATTGTGGGTTTTTTTATGCTTAGCTGAATATGACAAAAAGGAAATATGACAAAACCACACAGAGCTCCACATGAAGTCAATATTCCAAGGATGTAATTATGCAAATGAGCTGTGTGTGTCATGTTTATACCCCCAAAGCCAACAATATTGTTTTTTTTCTGTCTGCATATAACCCAGAAACAGCTGCAACATGTTGGGGGGAAATAAGTTTAAAATATGCACAAATTCAGCTGCTAAGCTTCCTGACACTCAAGGACTTGTCATATTTCACCACAGTGTAAAATAAGAGCATCAAAGTGTTTCACACAATAAACATCAACTGAAAGAAAAATTGTATTAGTGATCATGCTGTAGCTTATCAAGAATAAAAAAAGAAGAAAATGTAAGTCAGATTGACATCAAGCAGATCTGAGAGGGAATAAACCTTAAATAAACTTAAATCTGTCTTTATAATATACTACACCAGTGATAAAAACACAGATGGCGATCAAAATGGTTGCGACAGCCGCTCCTGTGTTACTGTTTGGATCAATTTGATCAGAAGCCTTACATTGCACCTTGCAGGCAGTTCAGCCATATCTCTCCCAGACTGTTGCCATTACTTTCTTACTCCAGTACACTGTTGAGATAAACCTCTAAAATTTCCAGTAAAAAAGTTCTGTATAGCTTTTGTACGCTCTCCTCTGTATGTGTGTGAGTTTTGGGAGAAAGGGTGCTCGTAATTTGTAATATTAGTAACTGAAGATGATTTGTCTTTCTTTGCAGCTGAATGAGAAATAAACTTTAATATTTTTTTGAAAAAAAAACAGTTCTGAGCTTTGAAAAAATTCTATTCAAATACAAAATTGATTCACCTTTTCACACAAAACAACATAACATAAACACTCGTTAAACATTACCAGATAAATAAGGATCTGAGAAAAGTAGAATAGTATGGAAATGCTCCAGTATAAATACCGCGGAACTAAAAAAAGTACTTCACTAAAAGGTTGGTTAAGCTAAGTCATGCAGTTTTTAGCTTTAAGATAAATGTAATGTAATATGTTAATATATTTCACATGAGTCTTGATTTAGAAGAAAATCGGCACGGTAAACAATGACGGTTGCCCTTGCAACACGTATGTTTTGCTTGCATGCAAGTTCCATTTTATCATCATCATTATTATTATTATTATTATCATTACTAACATTACCTGTACATGGCACCATGCTGATGATCTGTCTGAAAGCAGGGTTCCTCCACTGTGGAGATGGGTAGCATATTTTCAACTACATATCTGAGGTGAAAAAAAACATGTGTTTTTATCTGTAAAATTGTACCATTATACTCTTGGAGTAATAGCCTGATATTGCAAAAAGAGATACAATTAAACAATTAAACATACCGTGCTATTGTTTTATCAAGTTGTGTCTGGCTATGGGTCCGTCTTCCGAACTCCAACCGCGGCTGTTTGGGTGGAGAGGGTGTGTGCTCGCTGCTGTGACTCTCGGTCTCGGATGCTGCGTTAGCTACCTTAGCTGCTAACTTTGTCGAAGCATGCCGCTTCTCCAGGTGCTTCAGCAGGTTGCTGTTGCTGTTGTTCGCCGTAGAAAGTATTTTTGTCTAGAAGTTACCGAAATGTTGTTTTTTCCTTTGCTCTCCAGTTGAAAATAATGTGACTACCTCCACGAGGAGAAACTTATCTTCCCCTTCTCGCTCGCCATCATGCCGGCCTGTCCAGTCATCTTCATGGCGCGTGTTTGATTACGTGAGGGACGCTAGAGGGCGACAAGTGCTTTGTTTTTCAATTCAATTAAACTTTATTGATCGCTAAAATGTTATGGGAACTGTGTGCCGTTGTAAAACCTCACCAAAAAGAATGGAGTAACGCAGCGTTTGGTAATGTAAACAGAGTTACTGAATTTAAATTTCTTTCATTTTTTTTTTTTTTTTTTTTAATTTAAACAACTCCTTTCATTATTAGTTACTGATTAAATTATGTAACGGCATTACAAATAACACGTTACTACCCAACACTGGTTAGACGTTTATCCTGAAATTCATCCTTGTTTGTTTGAATGGATTAGAAACTGGAAACAGACTAAAATGTGACCTTTCTGTTGATGGGCTCACAGTGACTATCAGTCTTATTTTCTCACTGTCACAGTCATCAATGAACATGTTTGTCTGGTCGATATATCCAGCCTCTTCATTCTGGAAACAAAAAAAATAATCCTATAGTTATGACCGGGCATTTTTAGCATTCCATGAATGTGAATGTGCGTTACAATGGTTTTGAAACAGTTTAAGGACTGTAAATTGGAAAAGAGAGAAGTTAGATTTCATAAAACCTGAACTGAACTTGAACCCTGACATTATGGCTGCAATGTGTCCACTTAAACCTGCAAAAAGTCAGATTTGTTCTTGTTCAATGATACTGGTGAACTCTGAAGAAGGATTTCTAATCTACAAATAACTGTAACTTCAGATCAGTTACAATAGCCTATGTTATATAATTTTATACAAATATGATTAGATTGTTTTGTTTTTCAAGATATTAGAAATGAAAACTAACTTGGACTTGTGGACCTACAAGTCAGGACCTGTGGCGTATGCCGTAATGTAAAATATGTCAAATACTGAAGTGCTTTTAGTAAACTTGTAAAGCTGGTGTTTGTTTTCAAAGTGTCTCCTACTTATTAATCCACCAGTTACATGATATACAAGTTAATGCATTTATTTCATTCCAATGTTCACCTTCTTTGAAAGTTTTTTTTTTGTCAGTCTCAATTCCTTAGCGAAATATCTGTCTCTTTAAAATGCTCCACCATTGTGTGTTTAAAAGCCACACATACACACACACATGCAGTAACGGCATATCAGTGACTTTTTGAAATGTCACTGGAAATAAAATGTGATGGATACATTTTGGTAGACATGCATTAATTGGGTTCCTGAATGTCAACTAACACAAGAAAACTGGAGGGAATAAAAAGTGGAACGCTGCTGATGCTACTGTTCAGGGATTTTCACACAAATTCCCATAAAATCAAATCATGTAATACATTTTTACATTTCTACTCAACATTTATAATTCTCATTATCAGGTCTTCTCTCCATCACTTCCATCAGTACTCCTGAAAACGTATATATGAAAATATAATGCAGATTAAAAAAGAGCATTTTATTGAGCAGTGGCAGTAAAGAACTGTTGTACGGGGGAAGTTGCAGAGGGGGAGTGGAAATGTTCATGCTGTGTAAGAAGGAAGAGAAATAGTGCTACTTAGAAGATCCTGTTTTCAAATGAAGGAAGTGGCATAATAATAATGTTACATTATTTTTGTTCATGGAGACCAAACAGAGACAGGATATTAACAAAACATAAAATCACTGTGAGTTACACAGTGCAGCTTTAAAGTTCCTCCATCAACAAAATACGTAACAACAGAGAAGTTCATCCTTTTGGATTTACAGTACTTGCAAGAGAGAGAAATAAAAACCCACACACACACTGACTCCATCTATCTTCAGCTCTGTTTGCATATTTCCATTTGGTGAATTCCTCTTCACGTGTCGCCTCTCATTTCTCTTTGTGCTTCTTGAACAGTGCATACAAGACCTTCATGGTGGCAGCAACATCCTGAGAGACAATATCTGTCAGACGAGCCACAGAGAACATGAAGTGAATATTTTTAATCCACCATCAGCCTTCAACCACCGAGCCAGTGAGGCAGTGAAGTATGAGGATGCATTACCGTCACTTGCTAACAACATTAGCTAAATACTATTCTCATAACCCAGCCTTGCAGGTCATAGATCAGAAGGACTAAAAACAACTTTAGATGGAAATCTAATCAATATGTCCTTGGTGAGATGGGATCCCAACAAAATTGTTCTCAGTTGTGAGATGAACTAACTGAATGAATGTGACATAAAGATCGACTCCACGACCGGCAAAACCTAATTAATGCATGCAGTGCGCTCCCGTTTTAGACCCTGCGTGCTGGGATCCCTCATTCTATCACAGCAATTATGTCAGTAATTAAAAAGACACTATAATGGAATTAAATTCATCATTTGCTCCTGGCGTGGATTAATTGTGCTGCTCCTTACATTAACAGTTATTGTGTTGGGGATTTATTTTACAATAGCTGGCTGTATGGCTGTGGGTTGTATTTGGTTGTTGTGAACTCAGTAATATATCTGTGGGGAAGAGAAGTAGGTCCATTTAATATTGATTTATTCGCACACTTACACAAGTGAGTAACTCACAATCACTCCTTTTATATTCCTGAACTGTTTTAGTCGACATGGCCACCCAACTTTACAGCCACATGTGGTTTTTGAAACCCTGTGATTCCTGATAACACAACTGTAGGGAATCATAAGGATGATAAGGTTTGTCTCACATAGGCTGTTTTTTTCACTTTGTTTTCCAATTGTGCCTTAAAAATAGTTTTACTTTACTTCAAACAAAAAATAACTTTTCCTAAACTAATATTTGCAAATTAACCAAATAATGATGATTCAATAATAACATATTGTAGTAATGATTGATATGTACATATGTTCATCAGAGCAAAGGGAAAAACTGAGTACTTAGCGAATGACAGAATTCATACGTTTCTTTTAAAAATGGACAGCATAACCAAAGCTCTAGTATATATATACATATATATACATATATAGACTATTGATATTAATTAGTATATATACATACACACACAGAGTAACAACATGCAGGATCTAGCTGTAGTGGTGAATCCCCGTTTCTATCAGTGGACATTGTCCCCTTGACACCATGTTCCTCTCTAAATGAAAGATGATGACCTCAAACGGAGCCAATCATCCACAATGATACACATCATGTCATGACTTGTGCTCATTTATATTCTGCAAGCAATTACACCTTTTTCCTCCAAGACACAGTCAGAGCATGGAACAGCTGAGATGAAGTCAAGCTACTGCAGCGATGCTGCTCAAACAAACAAATTCTGGCACTTCCCTGTCATTCTGATAAATGTGCTTCATGGAGGACGTCATCTGAATTAGTTTGACATTGCCTTCTTGGAGCTCCACTGGTTTACATTTAAAATAATTTCAGTGCAGACTGACTTCTGCTGTTGTTTTACCATGGTGTGTGCCTGGTGTTTTAATGTGAGTACACATCTGCAGTATTAGTATTAGTATTAGTAAGAAGAGCTCACCTTGTGGGTTCACGCTGGACAAATGTAGGCCTACATCATTCAGGAGGTCCAGGGCCAAGGTCACATTGTGAAGCTGTGGGATCGAAGAGCCAAACATGTCAAACACAAAATCAGTTTATCACATTTTTATTTCAATAATTCAGCACAAAATTTTATTTTCCAGTGACTCATGTCTCGTTATCGCTAATCTGAGTGACCTCCAGACGTGAAAGTGGCATCAATCTTGTTTTCTACCTTTGTTTTTGGAAAGAAGGAAAGTAAATTTTGTCCTTTAAAAACATGAAACAATAAATGTATTTTAATTATTTGTCAATTTATGCTTAACATTTATGTACATATAGTACATAGCAAAATAGACTGCCATAGCAAAACTTTTACTGTTTTTGGTTGAGGTTTCACTCTGAATATATGGCAATAGAATCCAGTGTGTATAACAATGGAATATGAATGGCACATAAATATATAATGTGTTTATTTCTGAAGCTTTTTAGTGTTTAAGATTTTAAGGAAGGTCTAATGAGGACAGTGTCACAGTGTATATACACAAAGCTCATAAGCTCATCATATTTGTATGAGGAGTTATAACTCTTTCATAGACTCATCAAAGATTTCAAGAAAGCCGTGACAGTCACAATTATGCATTTGTTATCATGGGAAATGTAAAATAATAATTTACTCATACAGTTTATTGTATTAGGTTTCAGTGCTTTAGCTCATTATAACTGATGGAAATTAATTAAAATTAGCATTGCATTCTTTTGAATTTGATTAATGTAGCCTGAATTGTTTGTTCTTGAATTATTTTTTACAACACAATCCCACTTAATGCATGAGAATATATAAAATAAAACCACAAGTGTGTTGCTCTAATAATACCATCTCAGAGTGATTGACAGGGGTCAAGCTGAATTCACAGAGCGGGATGAAGAAGCCTTCCAATTGTCCGATCAACAGCAGCAGGATGACACCGTCCGCAAACTAGAGAGAAAAGCCAGGAGGTGACGACATCTCAGGGGAACTCATTAATGACTCATTCTCTCTTTTTTTTGTGCTTCAAAGCTGATGAGCTCTTTTAACCTGTTTGTCCATATCAGTCACCTGCAGACCCACGGTTGACATATTCTGGTTGACAAAGTGTAAAATGGCCTGAAAATGAAAATGGAAAAAAAGAAATGGAAACAAAACATGCTGTTATTTAGCTGAAACTATGAACTGTTCCACTTTTAATCAGAACCTGGCAAATTTTGCTCCAGTCAGCAGGGCGAAGAATGATAACATCAGATCTAATGAAAACAGACGCGCTCTGATTCTGCACTCCAGATGACAGCCTTTGAGTGAGCACTCAGGCTATTAGACTATTAACATTAATTAGCAAAAACAACAGAAAATTCATTAGCAAGTATGTTAATAAATGATTGTCAGAGTCACTTTGGCACTCCAAGGTAAGATAAGATAAGATAGTTAAATAGAATAGTTACCAGAATATATACAGTATGGGCTTGATGTTAGGCCCATACAAGATTAGATTTACAAAAACTTCTACATTGGATGGACACCCTGCCTGCTTGGATGTACAAGAAAAAGACATTTTCCCACCATCACTGTGTTCTGTCTTATGCTTATGTCGTATTACCCTCCCCTTAACATCTGTAGCAATGAACCCTTTGTGTCTCATTTGCTAAAAAATACGGAGCTAATATAGGGATAACTCGGATTGACCCTGCTGCTTAATAAAATCACAACTTTAAACCCTCAAGTACAGATGACATGACATTCAAAATTTTAGCACAGTAATGATAAAACCAACCAGTTTCCAAATTAGATGCTTTGTAAAGACGGTTGTAAACAAGTGTCTGACATACTGACGCTTTTTACTACTATATGTCAACTCACCATTTGAATGGACAGTTCTACTGCACAGTTTTGTTTTGGGACATTTTCTGAGCTAAGACCAAACAGAACAATAATAATAATAATAATAATAATAATAATAATGAGCTTCAAACATTCTCTAAAATGACCACTTCCCTAATTTACCTACACCCACTACCTCCACATTCACTGGCACGTGTGTTGTAAGTACAGGTTAAGATATTTATTTCCCGTCTCGTCGATCAGTGTTGCTGCTGCTGTTGAGAGTTAACACTTTGGAACTTCACTCCTCATTATTATACCTTCTTTACTGTGTTGACCTTGTGAGCCTCAAGCTTCAGCAGCTGCTCAATGGGATCTTCCCCTGTGTGACCAGACCACCAGGAAAATGTGTTAAGTCATTGTTGGATGACATTCAAGATGTTAACAGCGACTCAGCCTCTGACCACTCTTACTCACTTTCAGTACTGCTGGAGGAGTCTGAGCCTGTGTTGCTGTTGAAGAAGCCAAAAATACATGACGATAGCATTCATTTATTTCCCCCCCACGGGTCCACAGAATGTCACGTGAGAGAAGTCTACTCACTTATCCTCTGTTAGGACCTCTGTCTGCACGGTGGATTTGATTCCACTGCTACTGACCTGTACATTTAAGATTTAAGAGAACAACAATTTAAGTACAAGACGTGTTCAAGGCAGAATGAGAGCAGGGAACTGGAGCTCAAACTCACCTCCACTGTTACAACTTCAACCTTCACATTTGACGGCAACTCCAATTCACGCTGGAAACGTCTCGCCATGGCAACCAGCAAATGAACAGTAGCTAGAAGGTCTTTGTTGTGGATGACTGACAGATGAATGGCAGAAAACACAAAAATTTGAATTCATCACCACCAAGTGTACACGTAAATTCAATTTAAAAGAGCTATAAATAACAATCCATAAAGTGTTTCCTGTTATTGATAACCTTTAAATGTTGTAACAGGACATCCTTGTATGGTTGTTTTCATTATTAGGGATTATTAGGGAGAAAAGCAGTTTAGCTGTTACAGTTCCCTTCAGTTGGTCTCACAATTAAGTTATTATTTTTGCTACTAAGTGTTGCTGCAGCTTAGCAAGAATCCGACTGTGATTACTTATCAATAACACAGTTGCACAACAATATAATTGTCATTTTGGAACTTTCTTATGATGGCAGATCAGTTAGAAATAGTGGTAAATTAATTAAGTGACTGATTAAATTAAGTGACTCACTGCCAACTAAGTCCACACGTTGTGTTATTATGTCCACCACAGAGCACCGACTGGATGAAATCTGATTGTTGCAATACTTTCTGAATGACTACTTACGAGTGATTAAGCCTGGATATATAATCAGGTTATATTCTGTCCTATAAGATGAGTGACTATACACCAGGCTATCACTATTACATGGTCTTTTTTGTTTCCATAACTCAGTACTGTACCAGATAATCTTCTGGGACATAATTACGGCAGAGCCTCTTCATTTCCGCAACCTTTATTTTAAATCCCTGGAAGCTAATGTGGCACACTTGAGCTTGCACCAAATCCTGTTCAAGTAAGGAAGGACAGAACATTTGTTTGCTTTGTTGGTGACGGGCTGTCAGCTGCATGACTCACGCTTGGTGTTCCATTTGATCTGGCTGCTGTCCTGCAGGCCCAGTCTCTTGTCCAACTCCTCCAGAACTATTTCCAGCTTGTGTGTCTGAGCAGCAATGGTCAGTGCTATGTCCTCCACAGGCAAATGTACGTTGGCCAATCTGGCTGGAGAAAACCGATTCAAATTTGTATGGTCAGAGCTTTGCTGAGATTAGAGCGGTCATCATAAAGGAGCTCTTGATGAGGAAGGAAAGCGTTAATATTCAGCACCTCATTTGAATACTGAGACAGTGGAAGTATGTTAATTATAATGTAATACTGGGTGCGATCATCACAAATGTGTATTAACTCACACAGCAGATGATGAAGCACCAATCCATCGTACAGATCCTCCTCCAGACTCTGAACCACTATGTGCTCCGGTTTCAAAGTCCCATTGATCCAATCAACTAATGCCTAGCAAGACACAATTCATCATCAAATGCTTTCATCTCCTTCCAGACATTTTTCTCCGCTCGATGTTGGAGATGAAAAACAGCATGGACCCTGTACTCTAAAATTGAACTATTTTTTATCTATTCTCGTACAACGACATACACACTGTGGCCCCAAAGTGTAAAAAAAAGTATTTAATTTGTTTTCCCTCCAAAGTCTAAATATAACACCGGCAAGGCTTTTTAGGTTATTCATTCATTCATTCATTCATTCAGTCATTCATTGCCACTTGCACAAGCAGTCGAGCTGCAATCTTTTCCAATCAAAAATGTGTTTTAATGTCAGATCCTACTAGCTCCTCACTGCTCTATAATCCACCTCCCATCACCTCTAATAATTATGTTCATTAAACTTTCATTGATCCTTCCACCTCTCTGCCTGCATCAGATATTATTCATGCTCTATACCTCACTCACACACACACACAGGCTCTGTAATGTATTTTCCCTGTCGGATTTATTTCCAGCCCACTAAAGATGAATACTGTATAAGATTTAGGGGCAGCCTTGGATCCGTGGATATATGCACGTATGTAACAATGTAAATGTTGAATGGGAAACAGAAATTCAGACACAACAGAAATGAATCTTTTACCTCTTTTAGCTTTTCAAGTTTGGGGTCTTTTAAAGATGTCGGCTGAATGAGCTTCCTCCTCTCTCCTGTGTGAATATAAACAAACTATTATCAAAGCTTATTAACTTATTACTCAAAATGAAAACAAAGTAGCTATTTTCTTAATTTTGCTGCACGCGCTAACTATAGATTATGCAAGCTGGTGAAATATAATATTACTGAGAAAGAATCACCGGAATCTGGAGTGTTTTAGCCTCTTTGACTTCACTGTTCTGATTTTAAACGACATTATTTCCTCATACACTCAACAAAGCTGATTCCACATCCAAACACCACAAATTGGCACACATTTAAATTTACTGTCTAGCTTATGAAAACAGTGGAGGAGTGAGCAACTAAATTGTCAGATATTTTCCCCAGGAGGTGACACAGATTGTTGGAATTCAACTTGTAGATGCCCCGAAAACACAACTTCAAATGGATGCTAGTGTTGCTTAGTGTCTGATGGATGTGTGATGTATAACAACACAAAGTGATGCTAAATTAAATCACCTGAGTAAAACAAAATACACCCAGTGCACTGAACTAATTCACTCTTTCAGACCAGATCTACACCTTAATGGTGGCTAAACAGTTCAGTACTGTTGAGCTGAAAAGCATTAAGTTGTTTTCTCATGGGTGTGTCTAAGTATTTAGTTTATTCCAATGTTATTGGTTCATATACATGTTAACAGTAGACTTAAGTTTGGAAAAGTCCCTTAGTTGCAAATTCTAAAACATAAAAGTGTAATTTGTCCACTCCAAATGTGCAACACAGGTCACGACTGACAAAATGAGGGATTTCACAGTGTGTGTGTAACAACTCATTAATTGCATACATACCCTGGAAAGACTCGGTGTCCACACTGCACTCCTCTTTGTGATACTCAAAGATGTCAGCCTCCATCTTCAAGTTAATCTGTCAACAACACCTGTAGAACTCAATACAAGGCACCTCGCTGAACACACACCTCTTACATCATCATGCTCGGAGGAACATTTCTCTCTCTAGACATGGCTTTGTGGTTTTTCTTGCACCTTATTGCTGCAGGGGAGTTACGCACTCACCGACCAGCAGTGGGAGCACTCATTGCAATGACACAAAATCTTGTGCCTCCAGTACATCAGATACAAACAAAAGCTGTCTCTGCACTTGCGGAGTGGAGTTGTGTGTGCTCTGAAAAGATACTTTTGCGACTGAGGGTGTTAGAGGGCTCGAAAAACAGAGACAGATAACTGAAGTGGATGAAGACGGAAAGCATTAAGTCTCCTCACTTCCTTTTCTCTTTTTTTTTTTTTCAGCAGAGCACTCAGCACAAAACAGATCAAGTGCAGTGCTGTTAATATACCCGCAGACTTACAAGGCAGCAACTGTCCCTCTGAACATTTTGAATCACAGTCTGTGATAAGATACGGCATACACGAACTAGCTCACGCTGACAGAAAAGACATGACCTGGAGCATGTCGATATTATGGTCTCTGTTTTATGTGTGTGTGTGTGGTTTGCTTTTCCTGAGGTTGTGTGTAACTTTCAAACGAGGTCGTAAATGAGAAGTCTTTTTCAATAAACTTACCTGAAGCACTCCGAGAGCAACTTGACAGAATCAGGTGAGCTTGGCTGAACTGAGTTCTTTAAATGTTGTCTAATCCACAATCTGTCAAAGAAGCACTATAGGAAGTGGAAGGCTGCATTCAAAGTGAACAGAAGCTATTGTGATTGCTAGCAGTGCAGAAAAAGTCTTGACTGCACTCAATTTCAAACTGTTGCTTGGATAGAAAATAACACATCGCAGGGTCAAAAAGGAAGACAAGCACAAATAAGAGGATGTGGCAGAATAGACGGTGGCACTTCCTCTTTCCGATACTGGCTTTGTCGCTGTGTTTTCTGATAAGGGTTGTAGTCGCTGAGGCATACTGCATTTGAGACTTTGATAATAGGTATTTGTCAAGCAGAAGCGGACAAGGAGAACAAGGGGGACTCTTGCGTGAAAATCAGAATTCAGGAGGTGCGGAGAGAAACGTGATACTTGGAGGTCTCAGCCACTCAGTCTTGACTCACACGTCTCCATCTGTGACCAGCTAGATCAATTTGTTGTTGCCTGGTCTCCAGCCCCGTGTTACCCAACAAATACACCCACAACAAAGGGAAGAGACAGAGAAAGAGATCGACACCAAACCAACGGGCTCTGAATGTGCACTGCATGGCCTTGTTAAAGATGAGAAAGAGAAAAAGGACCACCCATCTGCTATATAAGGGGGCAATTTGGGGGATGTGGAAGGTTACCATAGCAACAAAGGAAAGAGACAAGAAAATAAAGGCTTACAATAAGCCAAGTAATTCCTTTAGCTAAACCTAAATTGTAGGAATTGCCAGTTCAAAAGCCAATCTCTCAAAAAGCCAAAGCAAATCTAACCTGTCTGAATCTATCAAGCAAGTAAAAGATAAAATGAAACTCTCATGCTCGGTTTGATCCCAGGTATTTATTTTTTGATAGGCAAGATGAGAAAATGAGCAGAGGTGACCAATTCACTGCAGACACAGTCTCGATTGACTTTTCCACTCTTATTAATTCAGATTGGCTCTAAAATACATACATTTTTACATGTTAGCAGGTCTCAAGATGGCACTGTGGGCCCAGGCTTCCTGAGGGACTTCAAGTAGAGTATGTGAAAGGACGGTCAGTAAGGATAATCTAACTGCTGCTCTCCATGGACTGTGACAGCACGCTGCACTTAAAGCTAAAGTGAACAGCAGCAGCTTGTAAACGTGGCCTATAATGTGGTCGTTCAGGATAAATGGTAGTTGGTCACAGTTACTTCAAGAGGTGATTATAGTTTAAATCCCACAGCTATGACAAGAATAACCAAAGCATTCTTCATATGTTCTGTTATAGACCACACTTGTTCACACTTCTTAAAGGATTTTGTAGCAGTGTGTGGGGCCGTGGGTTTACTGTGGGCCAGTGTGGACCAGTCAAATGCACTTTAATTTGTTTGTTGAGGATTTGGGGGACGTTTGAAGCCGTTCTTTGTAAGGCCAATGTTTAAACTATAACTTTTGTATCTTTGATGAAAAGAAAGATATTCTAAGTCTCAAATTAGATTAGTTAACATTGTTGCTGGTTCAAAGTTTCTGCTGTTGCGACTGAATGCTATATCATGGCTACTTTCTTTTTTGTTTACAAAAGTTATATTATTATTGATTAGAATGGAAATGCATTTGACATGTCATGACATGTACTTTTATGTCATCATAATGCGTCCTATTGACCAAATACTTCTTGGGACTAAATAAGAGTCATAATAAGAGTCATTTTTACATTTTCCTGTATGTCTATAGTAGAATAAAAGTACTGACCCAGGTGAAAGCAACAGTCATTTATTCATCATTTTCAACAAACAACTATTCACTCCCACATTCATTCCTATGGTCAATTTAGAATGTCCCTTATACAAATCCCTCATCTGCCTTTCTTTGGACTGTGGGAGGAAGTCAGATTACCTGGAGAAAACCCATGCACACACAGAAAAGCCCTCAGCCGAAACACCTACAGGTGGTAGAGGCGTAGATATCAATTTCGGTTGGTTGGTCAAACAAGGATCCAAAATCAGTGACCTTCTTACTGTGAAGTAACAATATGAGCCATCACACCACTGCCCCAGGTATATTATCAGAAGATAAAAATGTTATATAAAAAAAAAAAATTCACTCAATCCCTGGCTTTGACTCACTGCACTGTCCCTTAATCTCACTCTCTAGCTCAGTCTCATTAATCCTTTTTATAGAGTCCGTTAAATACAAGAATGCTGCGCCATTATTGAGCCTTGCTACTTTGAACGGACGATACAAAGTCAGAGTGGAGCTATACTATTGTTGTTCTGCTTTTAAGAGGCCATGGAACCAAACCACTGCAGTGTTACACTTACTATTCCAGAGCATCAGCATGCTTTCTAAAAATTACACATACAGTAGATGCTGCATTACACTGATTTTGTTTGGTGGAGTGTAAAAAAAAGCAAAGGTAGCATAATGATGACAACGCAGTGTTTTAAAAATCATAAACAAACAACAGGAATTATCCTCAAGGAGCTCAAATTAATCTCAACTCGAGTCAAAATGCAGATTTAGTTCCTGTATTAATCAAGTCAGGTCATTAGTCTGAAACATTATATTCAGTATTGAGACAAAATCCTCTGTCTTGAACTCAGTTTTAAATATTTCCATTTTTAAATCATATGACTCAGAAACTCTAGTATTACTACTGACAAACGCCATTATACTGCACATCCGTCAGTTGTAATGTTCCGTTATATTGCAGGACTAGATTATTTTTGTTATTTGTTAGGACAGTGTCCCATGTGGACAATGACAAAGGTTTTTGTTGTGCAGATATAACAAATTAGATTTGAAGTGTTGTGAAAGCTTTAGTGGTGTGTTTTTGTTACTTTCAAAAAGAGATGAAAGAGAGTAAATTGATATTATGTCCCGAAATGTAATCCATTCTTTGAATATGTATACAAAGCATTTTAGACACTATATAATATATATATAATTGCATTTTTAACTTTCTTAAATAATCTGGAGGATACGCAACTGAAGTTGAGACAAATGATTCCAGTTTTAAACTTTTGCCCTTGTTTCATTTTGCTGGGTTTCCTGTAATTAAAGATGGAATAAATACACTCTTTTGTGGCATATTATGGCACATTATGACTTCAGTCCTAGTTCTTCTCCTCCAGTGTCCAGACATACTGTAAAGCATAATATCAGCAGAGGCACAAGACAGTGTTCAGAGTAATATCAGCAGCTGGAACTGCAAAAGTTCACTCAGAGTTTTTGTAGTTGGTAAACAGGTTGTACAGAACCCGGAGCGTGGACTTGAGGTTCAGGTTGACGACATCTATAAAACAAAGAGTGGAAAAAAAAAACAGAGCTTATTCAGGTTTGCCAAACTTTAAATGCTTTGAGGAAGTTTCTGGAAGAATATTTAGACCTTTCACATGATACAAAATTGGGTCCTTGGAAAACTGGGTCACAAAAGTAAAATCTAATTTACAATACAAAGCAGCCTCTTTTATTATTGCTGTTGGACTACTTTCCAACAAAATAATAATAATCATAACAACAATACACTTTGTTTATCTAACAGTGCTTGTAAAAGTGCTAGATAAATCAAATATTACAAGGCATTTTTCCTGGTAAGGAAAGAAAGGAAAAAGCCCAACATTCACACAACAAGCAAACACTAGGCACCAGAACCAGACTTAAAGATTTGCAGCATCTGCCACAGCAGGTTGGGGTGAGAGGGAAATAGGGGACAGAAGACAGTTGGGGGGACAGAGAGGGGGAAAGAAAAATAAGAGGGGGACTAATAAGGAGAGATGGGGACAACAAATCAACATATCAACAATGAAACCCTGCAACAAATACACAAACAATACAAATAGGCAACCTAGAACAGACTAAGGCTCCACAATGAAACCAAAAAGTTAAAAATGGCACAAGGAAATATGGGGGACAGGAAAGAGGAGGGGAGAGAAAGAGGGACAGAGGAGACAGAGCAGGGGTGTATGAGAGAGAGGGAGAGAATAAATAAAATGCTATTTGTAAGTCTGAAAATGACACAGAGTTTGTTCAAAAATAGTTCCCAAGGATTTACATATAATTAACATATGATGTATTACGTCTTACCAGTAGAGATTTAAGGTATAAAAACACAGCAGTTTTTTTTTATTTTTTTAACCGAGTGCCTTCTTATTGTAATTTATCATTTAATTTAGGTCAATTTTAATATAGCCACCCTTTGTTATAACTGTGCTTTATCATCTAGGGATCTCTGCTTTCATTTGTAATGAACCCACAGATGCACACAATGTTAATCACAATATACACATTTTACTTTATAGGTATGAAACTATAAATAAGTGTAATGACTTCAGTTACTGAAGTACTGTACTATTTGTACAGCTAAACACATAATTAATTACATAAATAAAAGTTGATATAAAAGCATGGCATAGAAAATATGGAAAATAAAATGTCAAACAGCGCAATATCACAAGATGAACTATATCCTTCCTTGAAAACACTTGAGAGAACAAGTGTTATTAACTATAACTGTGATTATCATTATGGCAAACATCACAAGAAGTCCATGTGTTATATATAAATGGAACAACCTTCACCTCCACCGACAAGTGGAGGTGAAGGCTGAATAAACTCAGCACCATTTATCCAGTTTAGAGTGTAAAGGTTAGGTAAGGTTTCCATCTACTGGACAACCTTTAAAATGACTGCTACTGTGTGTCATTGCCTTGATCAGAAGGAGACTAATAAATCTCTGTTAGTTTCCATGAAGTCTTGTCTGGAAATATTTAGATATTATAAGTTTTGTATCAGATTTAGTATATCTCGGTCATGTAAATACCTTCTGGTCTGGCTTTGGGTTTCTTCAGGCCTCCGTCCTGCATCAGCTCAAAGGCAAATGCCACATTGTGGACCTGGGGAGGAAAAAGCTCAAAATAAATATTCTGTCAAACTGATAAAAATCCATTTTGACCAACATATTTTACTGAACGACGGGGAAATCACCTTCTGTTCAAAGCTCTCAGGGGTGAGGAAGAAGTTGTACAGAGGGACAAAGTAGTTTTCCAGCAACCCCATCAGTAATATCAGGTACACCCCATCAGCAAACTGGAAACACACAGAAGAGAGAAGTTGGCCACGCAAATGGCACGAGGGTCAAAGTTATATCAGTGACAGCACAAGCCTTTAAATAAAACATTAATTCTTGTACCTGAGATTCCAGCTCAGTAACTTCCAGGTTCAGCTTGTTCAGGTGTTTGTTCACAAATGTGATGAGTGACTGGTAACATGACAGACAGAAAGGTTATAAATAAGTCAGTATTATAATCAAAACTCAACTAGGTCATAGAATCCATGTGTGTTTTTTACCGTTTTTACAACATTGAGTTTATCCGGTGCATGATCCAACAGGGTGTCGAAGGCGTCCCGCTCTGCTGTAAAGAGCCGGGATTCAAAAGAAATATTATATATATATTTTTTTTAAGAATTGTCAAGGTGTTAACTTAGCTAACTTAGCTTAGCATTAAAAACTAAAAAAAAAAAGGGTAGCCTACCACAGGTTGCTAACATAGCTCTGTCCACAAATTTAAGAAAAACATGCACCAACAGTTCTCTAGCTTACATATTAATAACCTATTCATTTAAATTGTAAAATTGTAAACGCATCAACTTCAAACTTCATCAAGCTTTAAGTCTGTCTCTGGTCTTGGTGGTGAGCTAAGCTAAACACGTTCCAAAATGTAGCCCCATGTCGTTGCATGGTAAATACACTGAAAGCACACATACAACTGAGACAGTCTTGTTCCTAAACAGTAATAATACTGTATATACGCGCACAAAATCAATATATTAAGCCAGTGTTTCCCAATCCTGGTCCTCAGGGACCACTGCCCTGCATGTTTAATATCGCCCTGTACTAAAAAAACCTGATTCAAATGAATGGATCGTTACCAGGCTTTTGCTGTTTTGTGTGTTGGATGATTTATTTTACCGTAGAATTATTGATTTTTTCGTTATTTTCCTGGCCCGTTTGTTCATCCAACTTATAACTGTCAAGCTGCAATTATCACAAAGTAGCACATACAGTGACAATATTGAATATTTAAGATGGGAATGTTGGAGTAGCATCTCTGGTTTTGTAATGCCCTGAGTCTGGTACTGACCTATCACTCGATGGGAAGTCAAATGCATATAAACTACTACTGAATATTCTTTAAAGCACATGGACAAAGACGTGTGTGGTTGAGACTCACCGAATCGTCCCATCATCATCCTGAAAAACAAAAGAATTAAGACTGAATTTAAAAAAAGATCAAAAATAGTTTGTTTGTGTTGCCTCCCAAGATTCAGTGTTAGTCAATGTACAGGACACTACTTGCTAACACATAGGAAACAGCTGTCAGCTCTTACTCTGTGGTGCTCGTCAGCTCTTTGGAGACTAGAGCTGTCTGCAGGATTCCCTCTCGTTTCTGCTCAAATTACAGAGAATAACTACAGTTATTGAACAGAAAGATGACACTAATCAAATATAGGCATTAAGTTATCACTACAATGGGTTAGCTTTAGAAGATTGTTTTGTGTTTGTTTCATACAGGTTGTTTCAATGTCCCATTTAAGTGAGTTAATTTCACTGATTGTGTTTTTGTCATGTTATATTCTTACATGTTGTTAAAGCTGCAAATAGTCAGAATCCTTTTAATGTCAATGAGGATTTCCTGGTTATAAATAAAGACATATCTGTACCATACAACATTAGTGCACATAATAATTATGAATGTTTTACCTTGACCACGACCACCTGTACAGACACATGCTCAGGAAGTCGGATAGGGGCCTGAAAGTGCATCGCGAGCGCCACCAGCAGATGAACAATAGCCACCAGGTTCTTTGAATGGATCGCTGTAACAGTAAATCATCAGCTCTTTCACACAAAAAATTATACATAATGATGTGTAAGGAATTTTGTAAATGTGAAATGTAACTGTGCTTTGCAAGAGACAAAAGAATAGAAAAGATGCAGCTCAGCAGTTAATGACAAATGAGTTCATGCAAATCAAGATTTAGAGTTACTCATCTTCAGATTATAAAATTACCATTTTTAATGAGTCTGTATACAGAAGATGACGGTGATTGACAAAAGGTAGTACTATAAAAATAGCATGAGCCAGAAGTGAAAGTTCACTTCATTCCTCTTCCATACTAACTTACAGTTGATGGAACTATACACGTACTTTTCCATAGGTCCATCATGACAAAACAATACACAAAACATAATTGTCATCAAAAAACAAAATAGAAAAGCTGGGATTAAATAGGGTGGCCTTCACCTAAACTGACCTAAACTCAATAAATTAATCAATTATTTAATTTAGTAAACTGTGAAGCCTCCAATTTCACAATTACCATCCCATGTCAATACAATGTTAGAAAGATGGCACAATTATATTATGGGAAATTCAGTAATTTGCATTCTCAATGGGATTATCCTGGTAAAATAAGGCTTAAATAAAAAGATAAAATAAAATAAAACCACATTACTAGAGTCAACATTAAACTCACAGTCTACGCTCCATTCGCTGGTCCAGCCATGAGGCCTCAGCAGTTCATTCACAGCCTCCAAAACTGTCTGGAGCTTCTGCTTCTGGCCGATCTCTGACTGAGTCACCTCAGCCACATTCAACTTCCTGCCAGACAACTTTTCTGTCAACAGAAAGATGAGACAGAAGAAACAAAATAATGTAAAGTGTCACAAGAAAACACTGAAGACTATCATGGATCATTTTTAGACATGATCACGCAGCAGTGTCATGTCACTACATCACACCAGCAAGAAATGTCAGTGCTTTGAAGAGAACTGCTCTGAAATAAGAAGCTCCCTTCAGGTGCAAAGGGCAAAGAAATAAACTGCACAGAATCTCATTTACATAAAAATGATGACAAAAGTGCTTTAAGCCTACACGTCTGAAGAGTTTGAATATGAAAAGGGTGATGGCTTCAGACAACAAAGACGGAAGACTTTGTACCGAGGAAAAGCAACGAAGGGGATTTCAGAAACCTCATATCAAATCTCATATGAATGGGTTAAATTATATTTAAAAAAAAAAAAAAAAGGAACATACAGGTCTAATAACAAAAAAGAAACTCAGAATGGGCACTGATGCAATAAAGTGGGGTTACATAAAGGCTTGAAAGGTAAAACAAAAAAAAAGTACACAAAATCACACATCTGTTTTTAAAATGTCTACACTATTATTGTTATTTAACCTTTATTTAACCAACTAATTGTAATTCTTGACACTTCTCAAACATATGAAAGAAATATCCGTCATATTTTATGTGTTACCTCTAAAAGATTTAGTATAGAGCACACAAAGGCAGGCAGCTAAAACAAAGACACTTTTTTTCAAGTGACATAAATAGGGGGAGACACAGATGCAAAGAGAAAAGACACAGAGGAACATGAGGGAACAGACGCATGAGCAAACTCAAGGGGGAAGCGGCATGATGTGACATGAGAAAAATGAACAGATGGAATCACAGAGTACTGTGAGCAGGGAGACATGGGGGGGCATACACATCAGCAAAACTAGACAAAGACAGAAGAAAGAGAAGAACAAGATGCATAAATCAAAGTTATGACATAAAACAGAAAATACGTCAAAGAGTCACTTAAGAGCGACAGTTTATTATTCTTGTCTGTGCTCGTTTTGACACAGTGGACTATACGCGGGAGCAGAGAAGGACAAGAAACTAACCAGTGTCAAGATAAATAATAGAGGAGTTGAAGTTAGATTCTGTGTACAAGAGTTTTCTCTTTGGTTCATAAGGAAACAGGTTCCTTCTAACATTTTGCTCTATGATTTTAAAGTGAACTGAAATGTAGGTTTTAAATAAATACCAATTAAGTGTTTCAGGTGAGGCGAAACAGTTTACTCTAATCCTTATTTGACTGCACAGAGAATGTTGCAAAATGAAAGAACAGAATTCTGATATCTACAAATGCATCATTGACAAGGTAAATAAAATTGCAACTGACAGAATATAAACTTAATTCTTATTGGTGGTTTTATTGCAGATTGTTTAAAAATAAATTATTATGGGGTTTGGTTAAGTAGTGTTGTTGATGTGTTAACTTTATCAGCCTGTTGTAACAACTAACAAACACAAGGGGGAAGCCCCTCACAAACAAAGCAGCACATTGATAACAGGGGAGACTGGACAGCTGCTGCTGGTATAAGAATGTCTGTATTTCATTTAATAAGAAAGAAAGTATGCCACATTAGTTTTTGCCAGAAGTTAGAGTAGAGTTAATGAATAAAGGGATATCTCTTATTTGTTCCAGGTGCCTACTTCTCACAGGCTTTGAAGATAAGACTTACATCACATTCAGACACAAGAGAAAAAAACAACAGCAGATCAGATATAAACTCCACCATGGTCTCATTTTGTAAACTATATTCTGTCAGAATACACAGGAGAGTAAACAGGAGGCTTCAGGAAAAGTTTCACTGACGGAATTATGAGAAATATCCAACATTATGAAATGCACCTACCTTTGCTTTCTTGAGCAATACTCTTATCCACAGGGCTGCAACTAACAATTATTTTCATAACTGATTACGTGTTGATTATTTTCTTTATTGGTCAATTAGTTGTTTAGAATACACCAACCCATCAATTAGACAATCAATTACTGATTATGTAACTGTCACAGGTGTTTCTGATTTGTCTAATTTTCTGATGTTGCTATAGTGAATATATATATATATATGTTGCTTTTTCACAGTAGAAATGAAATGCTAGGCACAGAAGTACATGGCAAGTTTCATAGATGAAGACGTGATGCCAAAGAAAAAACTGTTTCTTACCAAATAACTTCTGGAGAACTTGTCCATCGTAGCAGTCCTCCTCCAGGTCTTTAACTATGATCCGGTCTTCTTCCAACTCACTGTTGATCCAGTCAATCAAGACCTGCAAACACGTCAAACTACAATGCAGCCTTTATCTGTAATGTACGTATGTAAGTCGTTAAGATTCCAATTGCTCTTGTTAAACTGAAATATCACGATTCATGTACACAAAATGTAATTGCCTTCTACCTTCAATAAATCTTTGAACTTAAGATTTTCCCTCGATGTTGGGTCCAACATGACCCTCTCAGCATTGTCCTCTGATGAGGGACAGAAGACAGTCAGTGGACATGCGAGTAGACATTTGCAATCAAAGTCATATTTTCTGTTCAAACCCTATGCACATTTATCTTCCATCTATTTGTGCACAACATTGTGTCTCTCGTAGATACAAGTATACAACCGCAATGCACAATTTCAATGTAACCCACATGTACACAGTGATTCACATGGTGGCTGAAGACATTGGCGTCTCCACCCACTTTCATTTCCTGCTCCTCTACTGTCAAAGTCTCCATTAGTCAACATTATGTCACATTCATATTTCCCTGTAACTTCAGTAACCTCGGATATGAACTCAGTCTCAGGTGAAGATATCAGAAAAAAACAAGTAAAATCATTTTAAAACCTTGAGAGATTAATAAAAGACTTCTATACCTGTGTGCATGTGTGTTTTTATGTGTGTATTCACCCAGCAGCGTGTCCTCTGGATGGATGTCAGTCCCAGTGGGAAGCATGGGAGCATTGATGGCATTCTTACCCTCCTCGTGAAGATCACTCACTGATCAGAACAAAAACAGACCAAATAAAACCATGACTGTGACTGTGGATAGAAACAAAGAAAATGAAAAATACACAGTTGACACATACTGTAGCCCAGTGAGGAAGATTTGAAGTCAATTTTACTTTTAACCTGCTCTCTCATTAGAGACACCATTTAAATAATTCAAGCACCACTTTGCTGTATTTAGATTCAGTAAAATTCAAATTGACCAAAGAGAAAGGTTTCATGAGCATTTCAGTGTTTCAACACCAAATCTTAAAGTGTATCTGTCACTGATTTATTTCTTCTTTTTCCAGTCAGCAGTGAGGAATAAATAAGTACTTTTATTCAAGTTCTGCATTGCACACAAAACAATTCTGAGGTGTTTGTTGTTTACTTTAAATTCTCTTCAGTTTTATGCTCCCGCTCCATTTAATTGCAGAAAGAAATATTGAATGTTTTACTCCAATACCACTACAGTTATTAAAATTAGGATTAATTTTAAACCATTCAGCCCCATCTCAACCAGGTTATTGTGGTATTGCTACATGGCATACAATCTTTAAATCAAAAGACACTATAGTGCAAAGTGTAGTCTCTCTTACTTATTAAATTATTGAAGTTAGGTAAACTAATTCAATTCTATATTAAATTTGGTCTGAACCAGTCTAAAATAATGGAGAACTGTGTGTGACCGGTGCACTGGTGGATAAGCTTAACAACCCATGTGTTGATTCTGAGCTGCTGACAGAACTGTCATATGTCTGCCACTTCCTCAATTGTTTTTCCTCCAGCCCTGTGAGACTCTTCCCTTTCCTACACAGACTGGATTACAGGGGCAGCACTGTGTCCATACAGCTTAGTTACATAATCAAGTGCCTCAAGAATGGAGCTTCTAAATGGGATTGAACCAATTACTTGATTTTGATAATCAATGAATAGGTTTGAGTGTGTGTTTTCTGTTTTCTGGTTTCTGGTTTCTTTGCTCCCGATAATATTTTGGTTTGTGGACATAAGAGGACATCATCATTCCCAGGTTCGAAAAACACTGATCAACATTTTTAACATTTTCTTCATTCATTTTAGGGACAAGTCGAGAAAGGAAATTAATCCATGCTATGACCTGAATATTACTTTGAAAATAACGTGGTATTATTGTTATACCATCTCCTTGTTACCACTGTTATTACTAAGCTGGAAACTGCATTAGAACTACAATGGTATTACCATGATATATCCTCTCTATCACAATTTATTTCCTCACACTTACCAAGTTTTACTTGTTTTTGTAATTTTTCTAGGTTAATATATGTAAATATTCTTAAACTATGGTTGGAATCACAATTTTGTATGACTACAGCTCATTTAAAAAGAGAAAATACACACACTACAAATACACACAATCTATCTTTGAACAAAGTCAATTATTGCTGAGGTGCTTTCGCTTCTGACTAGACGGATACTCCAGGGATTTAAAGGCTTTCTTCCTCTAATGGCAACAGAGCTTTTATCATCCACCATTTCAATTTGCAAGACCTCCACCACCACAATCAATCGTCTCAAATCTGTCATTTCATTGACCTGAGATTTTAAAAGCCAGGGAGAACATGCAAGGGATAAGAACAATGGCTGTATTTGTGTGCTTTTTCCAAATTAAATGCGTAGTCCATTTTTTCAGATCGAGAATATAATGAAAGAGTTTAGAGTACAAGTACAAAGCTCGAAGACGAGGTCCCCACAGGTTTACTATCTGATTCCGGCTTCTGAAGCACTGGATCTCATAACAGATCAGCAGTTTGAACTGTAATTACACTGCTGGCCTGCTGCATTTCATCATAATTACACTGTTTCCTCCCTCAATGTCCATCTGACTGCATTACTGCTGCTTTGTACTGCAGGCAGCACAGAGTTTTGGCACTTCACACAGTCAAGTATAAATTAAACCATATCACTGAAATACTGCGACAGATCTATGCAGGGTGATATAGAGAAAAAAAAAATACTTTCACGGAAAAGTTCATAAATGTAACAAAACAACCAGTCAGTTCTAAACTTGATATCACACTAACTAGCACACTTCCACCCACAGTGCACTAAGGTAACAGGTCCCACTTCCTAATTTCCACATCCAGGTTCACTAAAAAGGTCACACATTAAAACAATACTACCTGGTTTCTTTTTCTTGGTCCCACAGAGCAGACCCGACATGATTCAGCTATAAACCTGCAGATTCCCCCAATGGCAGAGAGCAAAGGTAGAAAACGGGGTGTATATATGTATGTACGCTGAATGTGAGTGTGTGTGTGTGTGAATCAGAGTCGGCTGGGGCTGAACAGTGGCAGGGGCATCGTCACGTGTTTATTTCTGTCACAACCCTCCACCCCACCGCTGCGGTCCAGTTACTGGAGACTCTGGGAGGTTTGTGAGTGTATGTGTTTACATGTGTGTGCTTGTGACAGGAAGAAGATATTACCAGGACACATGCGGTAGACTTCACTGACCTATGGGTACAGGTACAGTGTCCATTAGTTATCATTATTATTTTGACTTGAAAGTGTATTTAACCTCCTGTTTTATAGCATAATGTTGTCCTCATAATCACAAGAGACTGTTAAAAATCAGATGCAATCTAGTATATTCACAGCAACGAGAGAGAACAGATTCCGCCTATGACTGGAGCCTTTGCTGCAGCAGATACAATCACTCATTCTGTGGCTCACTGTTTCCAGAAGAACATTAATTCATTAATTTAATGCAAAGCCTGCAGTCGGGAAAAGTTAGTCGAGCTAATGTCCACTTTAGTGCAAATTCATGTAAAAACTTCCATATGTAAGGACACAGCGATTATTTAAGAGGGGAAATGCTCTTAGTATAATCAGACCACATCGTAAACAAACGGGAGTAAAACAGATTGAAATCGACATTTTCTTGTTTGCTTTACTTTCTCTTGGTATATAGTGGTATGAAGGGGAGGATATAAATAATGTTGCAGTATGGAGGAGACAGAGTGGACCTTAAATATAGCTCTAGTTATTTAGACCAACACAAGCACTGGTGATTAACAGACGCCAGGACATGACAGTGTCACCGAGTCTGTTCTACAGGAACTCCATGCATAACCATGTCACATGACACTATTTAATTATAACACCTCAGTACTTTTTATATTTATACACAGTATAATGTTATGTTGTTGTTGTTCTGTTTTTTCCAACTCTCTACTATGGTTTCAATGGTCGCTCAATATAATTATATCTGGTCCACAAAATAATTTTATTTGTCTATTTTTAACGGCCTGGCATGAAATAGCACACACGCCATTCATACTACAAATCCCATAATGCACTGCAGAAGCTGCCCTGCAGGTCAAGACCTGTCAGTACCAACCCCTCCTCCCAGTAATCAATGGTCAGCACTTTGTTTTCTGCTTTTCTTCCTCCTGAAATCAAACCAGTTTGTTCATATTTGAAATATGCTGATTTCTTCTAGAAAAACCTATTGTGGTCTGGCTGTTTCAATGAATATTTCTGATAAAAACATAGCCAGTTTTAGATGTTAAACCTGTTTGGCCCATGACTTATATGACTTATACATTCGGCCCATGACTTATACCATGTTTTCAATTTTGGTCCCTTGTGTGACGATTGAGTTTGACACCCCTGGTCTAACCTAAAACATTAGGCACCTTGGATCCCTAGAAGGACAGATTTAAACTCTGATTTCTCCTTTAATTGAAAGGAAAGAGGAATTTTAAATTTATAGTATATAGTTTTACATAAATACAAAGCACGAGCAAAAGAGTCCAATTAAAATTGTCAAAAATGTGCAGAAATGTTTTCTTTAAGAATGGTGACACATTTGGAGCATTTTTCCAGTTAGACTTTAACTGCTATTTGTGCAAAATTGTGAACTGAAAACCATTGTGGATGGAAATGATGGTTATTGTGTTATGTGATTTAGTTTTCTATTCCATTCAACAGATTAATTTGAATAATAATATATTTGTATTATTATATTTGTACAAATAATATTTGTATTTGCATGACGATGTTCTAAAAACCTTTAAATATTAGTATCAGTTGCATCATAACAACATATTATACACTGTACCAAGCAATAACTCACCACAGTGAGTCAAAGGCAGCAACAATAAGAAAGGTAAAGAGAGTAAAACAGAGAAAAATAAATACACATGACTTACTATTATCAGCCAACCTCCAACAGAACCACTTCTTGAGTTATACTTTGTATTTTCAGAGGGTGATTACTGTTTACACTATGATAATACATCATGGGTGTGACTGACACTCATCCTCTCACTCCTTTTCTGGCAAAATTTCGTTTTTTTCCGCATTATCATCCCAGCCCTGCTTTTGCTGACCGAGAGACTTGTGTCTTGTCAGAGAAACACATACTTCCTAGTTTATCAGGGTATACAGTACAGAGCCAGGCTCATGACAGGGTCTATTGTACATTGATGAAAACCTTGAGAAACATGTGTCATCCCATTCCTGAAACAACAAGTTTAGATTATTATACTTGTTTCGATTTTATTTTACTAAAGGTTAGTGGCAGCTCACAGAGACTTTCACGAATTTTTAAGAAATGTTCATTTTTAATGAACAAAGCAAATATTATACAGTCAGTGAGTAAAATATATACTCTGCAATATAAATTTACATTTACAAATGTATTTGCTGAGAGTTGAGACACTTCCTGGCCATATACTCTCTTTATTAAATATAAATGCACAGTTCACTCTAAAAATAAAATGGGAAATTAATGATCCCACACTAGTGTGAGAGAGTTGAGGGAGCCACTTATTGTTGAGAGAAAAAGAGAGGGAGGTGAAAGAAGAGAAGAGTCACAGAAAACAGAAAAAAAATAAACACTAAAGATATTGTTGTAAACATTTCCAAAATGTAGACATTTGATTAATGTTCTCCAGCTTTTTACTTTATAATGCAAAAAGATTTATATCTTTTGATTCATCTTTCAAACATATATCTCTTGTATGAAATGTATGATTAACTTATTCAAAACAAGTCTGTAAGTCTATAACAGAAATGGCAGAAACAGTCAGAAATGTTGTGCTCTTGTTTAAAAGTGGCTTCCGATATAAAAACGTTTAGGAACCACTGTCATATATGATAGCAAATAATAAGACTGTATAGGTTTTGGACTGATGGTCTGATAGTTGGGCTCAAACAGATTCCTGAGTTTTTCAAAACTTTAATTTTAATGTGGAAATTATATTTTTTGTGGAAACGTGCAAACGCAATCACAGTATTTTAATTTAAGTAAATACACTCATGTGATGTAATTACATCAGTGTATTTCGCCCCCTCCCAAAAAATATTACCAGCTCTTACTGCTAAATGTGTAGTTACGAGGACCTTGACAGAGTTCCTTCTCAAAGTGAAGCAACTTTTCCAGTGACAACTCACCTCTGTTGAGTGTTCCCCTTCAACGAGTATAAAAGACCACACCCAGGACTAACAGGAAGCACAACAACAGCTGCATGTGAGGCCACACACTATGCTCCATCAGCAGCACTGACTTCCTACTACTGTCTTATGCTACTGTGCACTCTAATCCCACAATTATTAGATTGTCTCTGACCTGTGTTTCATCAGTGTTTAAATCCACTTTGACACTGAGGTCATGTTGGATAAGGTCCTGTCCATCAACACTAAATTATCATCATGCCATGTAAATTGGCAAAATTAAAATCTGGGGATCACAACGAGAGCAATTCATTTCCGGTATTGGTCTGACAAATTAAGATTTGTACAAGAAAAGAAGAACTCCTGATTTATCTCTTATCACTGTTATATCTACACAATGTTTTTTCTGATCTTAGCAGCATGATGGTTACATTATATTTTACGATGATTAATGGTGAACACGGGCTGCAGCTAATTTGACTGACTGGCTGATTTATGCCTAAGAGAAGATTAAGATCTTTAGTATTAAAAATTGTATAAGAAAGGGTGACAGCTAATGGTGTCAGGGAAAACTTGAAAGAAATCAGGGAATTATGGTGGCATTCACTTCTCAGAAAGAATATTGTTCTCCTTCATTTGCATGTTTTTTTTCTGCTCAGGCTGCTGCAGGAGCATACCTTAAGAACATGTAAAAGGCTTATTATATTATACTATTTTATTTGTGACTTATTCGATTTTGCCATTATAGCTTCCTAAATGTTACATAGGACCTTTAACTGTCTGGAGAGAGCTGTGTCTATCAGGCTGACGCTAACAATTATTAACTAATCTCTTAGCAAGGCTTGACAGTACAAAACATAACCTCATGATATACTAAATTCATGCCACACAAGATTTGGTGAGTTAAGTCCAGATAATGTCTGTGTCACATTATTGTACAGCTGTATTTTTTTCTGTATCATTAAGTCAGTAAAAATACTGAAATTGCCCAGAGTGAACAAAACAACAGATTACATTTTACATACTCCCCCCCAAAACTCAGCCTGACACAGAGTTTAACTGAACTTCAGCTCACACCAGACTATTAGTAATAGTAAATATACTGTTTTTTGGTTGTTGTTTTTTTACGTTTTGTGCATCATTGAATAAACATTCCCACAAAATCTAATCACAGTTTTAAACAAACCTTTACTGCAATAAGATTTGATCAATTATTACAATACAAATATGGATGAATATGGCTCCAAAATAATGATGGTGATCTTACAGACACACACACAGGTTTGTGCAGTTATCCTTTTAAGGACACTGCACTGACTTCCAGCCTAACCAAAGCATTATCCCTAACCCAGTTAAAGCCTAAACCTAACCTTGGTCTAACCACAATTCACAACTTGCCTTAACTTGACCAGTTGAGGTTCTGCCTCATTAGGACCATGTTTTGGTCTCCATGACCAAACATGGTCTGGTCCTGACGAGGCTGGCGTTTGCCAGAAAAGAGGTAACACACTCACACACTGGGGCGTTAAACCTTGCAGCTGTCTGTTTAACAGACAGTCACAGGCATGTGTGAGGGCAGAAAATAGTTTGGTCAATTGGAAGTTTGTGTTTACTGGGAAAAAAAACCTTTAGTGTTTATATCTGGACAAAATAGGCCAACAAAAGCAGCAGAGTAGTCCTCTTAGACCTTTATCTTCTTCATAACCTTGCATTCCCATCAACAGTCAGTGACTGTATGATCTATTTATGTTCATGACCTCATGTTAGAAACCCGTGGAACTGTTGAGGCTGAGGCTTTGTCTGGTCTCTACATTTATTATCAAACAAATAAAAACTAAACTAGGCCATAACAGTTGTATCACAAAATGAATATATATGCAAATATGCTTTAGGACTCCATACATTTCCTCCTGTTTGAGCTGTTCAAAGTGATACAGGTTGGTTTTCTGTACCAATTTGGTGTAAATGTGAAATGATACAGCTGTGGAATCATCTGCTTAACACATCAAAGAAGAGGGTAAATAAGACAACTTTCCTAACGTGTGAATCACACAGTTCTCTTTGCACTAAAGAGAGTGATGACATCATGAAGACAACTAGGAGTTACTGGCTAGAATTGAAGGCAAATGGCCTGAAGACATCTTCTTAATAACCAAAATTACAAGTATATACTGTATATTCAAAACAAGCTGTGCTGACTATTACATTATAGCCAACTTATCAAGAAGTCAGGGGTCTTTAGTTCAGATCTGCTACTTCATCCTGGATTTAAAGATATTGGGTGCGATCACACTTTCTTATGTGTTGTCCTTGTGATGATGAATTAAGAATTCCTATCCTGTCTCATATAGTCTGTTCAAAAGTCAGACATGTTGTTAGACGATGCCAGAATCATTTGTACCTATACCTACAGTATGTGTCTAAAAACGCAAGGGTCAGGGTTCATTTGTATTATTTGTAATATGTGTTCTACTCTGGTTTCTGGTCTCTGTCTCCAAGTAATATGATCCCATTTTTCCTTGCACAACACAACAATCATTTTCAAAATGTATTACTAAATTAAACCTTCACGATTTCATAGCACAGTGAACCAGATTGTATCAGAATAACAAACATAATTCACTTGAGTAAAGGAAAGGCTGTGTGCTCATACTGAACTGCAGCACCATGGACAGAAACACACACTCTCACACACACAGCGACAAAACAAAGGACATCTTTCTTCTCTCTACTCACTCACCTTCTTTAGACTTCTTCTTCCTCACCAAGGTTCCTCCTAATTTCCCCAAAAAAGAAGATTCGTCCTTTTTCATTTTAACGCAGTGAGGAGTGGTAGATTTGGTGGTGGCTCCGGACATCATTCAGGGTGACTCCGCACGCGCGCGTGTTACCGTTCAGTCACTCCTCCTCCTTCTGGTGATGCATTTAGGAGCAGGAGGGAAACTCCAGTCACTGTGGGGACACCAGCTCAAATTTAGAGCTGCAGTGTGTGAAACAACAACCACAGAGAAGAGGTTAAAAAAGAAATTGAGAAAAAAGAAAATGATGACTGTGTGACATGCGGAGTCTTCATTTGCTCCACGGTTTATACCGACGATTCACATTACAGCGACACCCAGTGGCCGGACTGTTTCTGATGTTTTTGTTTATTATTGGAATTCGCAGTACATGCATGTTAATATTTATGTGTATGACGGATGAACCTGAACATTTATTTTTACTTTACACACACTGACGGATAATACACAAATATATCTAATTAATTACTATCCAAGGTACTCCTACTTTACATGAGCATTTCCATTGTAACTAATGCTACATTTTCTAAAGAAATCACTGGAATTCTGAGATTTAAAGTCAATATTGTGAAAAAAAATCTGAATTGAGATTAAATTGAGAATTGTGAGATTAAAGTCAGCATTCTATCACTTTTTGTTTCCAAAACAAATTTCACATGTGTACATTATACATTGAAAATAGATACTTGTAAATGTAATTTACTTTTAATTTACCAATACATTTTATGATGCTTATGCAATAATTACATAAAGTCGTAGGATTTGTAATGAAGTGTAGCAATGTATTGTTCAATTGTATGTAATGTTCACTGTACTGTACAAAAATATTATCATTATCATCATCTTGTTGTTTTCATAATGCGACAATGGCTTTACAGTATCATTATTTCACCACCATTTTAATTGAACACATGCAAAACAAATACAGGAAAGATGTATACAGTTTTAAAAAAAAATGTTGAGGTTAAAGTGTCAAGTATTTAGTATCGATCTACTCTTACTATAGCATGTTTCTCTTAAACCTATAGTGGAACCCTAATGTTATTGGTAAAGCTTGTGCTTGTTCTTTTACATGTCATGTCATGTCTGGTGTGAAAAAGGTCTACTCTGCCAGGTTTATGCAAGGCATGCTTAAGCATTACATACACATGTTGTATGTGTTTTACTCATTGACAGCTTGCATGTAAGACCAACTTTCTCTCACATCATTCAAATCAGATGCAAATGACTATTGACTTTGCACAACATAAAAACAACAAACACCAGGTCGAATGTGCTGTATTCACTTGGTAAATAACCCAAATCTTTGTCACAGCTATTACTTTGAGTTATTTTGATAGGAAGTACACTCTACTCTTTCTGCTTCTAAGCCAACCTGTGTTGGATGTTGAAGAAGACAATGTTACATTTGTTTTATGAAGTAACATATTATATTCAAAGGCTTATTATGAGGGCACCATCAAAGGTAACAGTCACTAATAATGTATAAAACAAGTGTAGAGACAAAATTCCCCCATTAAGCCTGTAATTACATTAGAACTAGGAGTTTATCAATAGATATATTCACAGAGTTTAAATTGCAGGTGTAAAGTATCAACCATGTGCTTATCAGTTTAAAAGGAAGGAAGTTAATGTATCTAAATTCCCTTTGATGCATAAATGTATAAATGTTCAGCATAGCATTCACAGCATTTGCATTTACTGCGATAAAAAAAAGATGTCTCAGCTTCCATCCTCGTCACCTCTTCCAATGTCTTGAGCTGTTTGTAGGAGACAGACACAGGGGTTAATACATTACAGCTAAGCTTTAAAAACTCTCTTAATATTTGATGCTGCTGTTGTGGACTGACCTGTTGTCTGCAGTAGTTTCCAGTCAGCCTTCAACCTGTGTCTCAGCATCTCCACAGACTCCACGTTCTCTGGTAGAGGGGCCACAAGTGGCCCCAAGGATGGGGCAGGGTCACCAAGGAGGGAGGAGGCTGTGGGACTGACACATGCCTCGTTACCCTTCTAAAAGAAGAGCAACATAAACAGATTGAAACAGATCACATTCTGTGAAACTTGTACATCTACATCAACAAAGAACAAGGTAGCTTTCATGAAATGTGCCTTACCTGCATGAGCACCAGCATGTGTCCTTGTGCAAGGCCACGTAGCAGACTTGTTAGCTGTAGCCACATGCTCTCACACAACCCACTATCTGACATCTGAACCAACACAACCAGACTGGGATCGTACTCGTATCCCAAAGGCAGAAGGAGACTCAATATGGCCTGAATGAACCCTGAAACATCACTACAGCCCTGCATAGACAACATATACACATCAGAAATTGAAAAATGTGAATTTCCAGTAGAACACAGAGGGTCACACAAGTAGTGGTGGATGATATGAAGAACACAAACCTAATCGTATACAATTACATTATAACTGTAATTGTATTAGTCAAAATATCGTGCAATATTTACATCAATCTAACATTACTTCAAAATATTTAATCAAATGGGTCAACTAGTAGAGAACTGAATATACTAACATACACATAAGAACGTCTTATACACATACCTTCTTCAGACACACAGGAATGAAATATCTGCTTTCAGGTTCCTGTGATTCTTTGTTGCTCAACTGCACCATAAGTACTTTCCTACAGACAGAAAGATGTTTGAGCTTTGGCAGACAATATAAATCTTTTAATTTGCTAAAGGGGGAATATTTTGTATTTTTATTCACGAGTGACAATCACCCATCTTCAGAGACGTGAATCGGAACCTTTCCATCTCCAACACAAATGACCAAAACCCTTTAGTGAGAGGAAAAAAAGCAGTATCACTGAATGTTTTTAATAGTGTAACTGAGTGGTAGGTTCTCTCATATGTTTGAACTAGTTAGTAATAATGTTTTAGATACACTATATTAAAGCACACAATCAGAGGTATGTATAGTTTAGATCCACATTGTTATACCGGTTCTTTAGTGCAGATGCAGCATGCGGGACAACACACTTCATCGCCTTAGAGACGTCATGAACCAGCGCCAAGCCACTGCAGACCTGAGAGGCAGTTGTTAGGTATAATGATGGAAGCCTATAGCTCATGTGCACTGGTAAGCAAAACAAAGAGAACACATCACAACATAACAATTATAATTCTGACATTACCTCGTCCTTCTCCATTTTCTCTACAAGGTCAATAAGACTGGAGAGTGTTGAGAGAGCATTGCTGTCATCCTCTGAATCTGTAAGGATATTCTCCCTGGTGAAGGCAAAACACAACTGTGTCAACAATAAGAAATACATTCAAGTACTATGAGTAATGAGCAGAACCACAGCTCCATACTTGAGTTTAGTGACTATTAGTGGGTCCAGACACTCTGAGACACTTTGGCGGTAACATCCATCTGGACAGGTGATACCATCAGGGAGCAAAAGAGCAGCACGAATCGCAGGTGTGAGTCGTTTTGGAGGTTCTGGCCACACATGCTCCTCTTTGCTTTCCTCTGAATTCAGACTTTCATCTAATGACAAATCCTTGGTGCTGACATCAAAAGTGGGTAGATCAGCTGGAGAAAGGAGTGACACATTATTAGATCTGTTATTTCTAGTTTTATGTGTGATCGTAAAAATACGAATGTCACAGCCCTATCGGGACTATGAACTAAATATTCTATGACCAACTCAACATAGTTGAAATAATGTCTTCATTACAATAAGGTTGATAACAACCAAGTTGGGGTAAGGGTTGATATTACTGGTATCAATATAAATGCAAGTAATCATATTATTTTTGCATCTTTTCTCCACACACACACACACATATATACACATATATACATAGGCCTGAAGTCTACACATTTGACAATTTGGTGGTGGTGTTTGGTTAGAAAAAAGAAGCTGCTGGCCCTCTCTGAGAACAAAAAAGGACAATGTATCTGGTTCAGCTGCAATGTTGCCGATCCTTTTGACAAAGTGACTGAAAACATAAGAAAACAATTACAACTGTGGAGAAATTAATTATCGTGTTCAGGGTATTTTAGGTGTGTCTAAAAATATGGCTCAATGACACGCCAAAGCCTTAGTTGGTTAGAAAATGTTGCTTTTCGACACGTTTGTTGAACAGGAACTTTGATATAATCACTTTACACAGTATTTAAATAAACACTTAATGTGCTACTGACAATTCTAAACTACCATTGCACTCTTTTCAGGAATATTCCGAGAAATAAATAATGTGGATGTTATACCTGCATGTTTGAGGCAGGACCAGTATTGCCTATGAGTTGATCTGACACAGTGAAGGGACTCAACTGTACTGAAAAGAGAAAAAAAAAATCCACTCCAGTTGCGCAATAAAAACCCAAAATAAATTTGACATAAATTCAACTGAAAGAGAAAGTGAGAGAGAGAGAGAGAGAGAGAGAGAGAGAGAGACCTTTGACAGGGACCATCAAGGTTTGCAGGTCGAGGTGGAGGATCTCCGAGCAATGTTTGAACTGTTTGACACACAGACTGAGCAAGGGACGTTAAGTTGTATCCTCCCTGGAAAACACAATTAAAACTTTTACAATTAAGCACCAAATCTCTAGAAATATGCAGAACTGCCAAAGACTGTGGGTTTAACAAATAATGGCGTGAATAGGACCATGTAACATATCAACAGATTAGATTTTTGTGTTTGTTTTTCTGTCCTAAAAATACACTGGATAGTATGTGCAGTAGAGAGAAAAAAGAGCTGACGTGGCAAAGGGATCCATATATATTTTACAAAATGTTTGCACACGGTATGTTTGTTTTCATCTTAATAGACAAGTAAGACAATGATAAGCTGACCTCCAGCACAGCACACAGTTTGCCTCCTGCAAGGTTCATGAGAAGGTGAGTGAGGTGGGCAAAGATGTCAGGCGTCGCACACATTTCACCCTGGAAACCAACGACAATCACTAAATTCAGTTTACCACGTCTCATGTCCCACTGATGGACAACAAATACACACAAATTATTATGATATATAAATACAAATGAAAATGTGCAAAGATTGACTTTGCATAGGATACTGCATAATTTATAATACACGAGAATATATTCATTACCTCTGGGTCACCAATGGCTGAGTCAAAGCCGGCACAGACCAACACCAAGTCAGGGCAAAACTGTGACAAACAAACATGCTCAGTTTAATCACCTCCAACACATCAGTCTATCCGCTAACTGAGTGCATATCTTTGGCCTCACCTCATATGCGATGGGCAAAAGAAGATGATGGAAGATTGAAAGATAGTCACTGTTCTGCATGTCAACCTGAGAAGTCATTAAAAAAGCCCATTAAATACATACACAAACTTTGATGTGTTTATATACTGTATTAAATAACTGATGTAGGTGGTTGTGCTCTCCATACTGTGTAACTACATTATGCTAAATAAAGCATTAACTCTTTTTGCCATAGTCTTAAAATCAACCTAAAAAAATGACAAATACTTCATTAGAAATGATGTCTTCTAGTGAGCAGTATTTATCTGGCTCCTTACCTTGTTCCATGGCAAGTTAATATTAAAACCAGCTCCTTTCTCTTTGCCGACACTGTCAAAGTCAGATTCTCTGAGTTTAGGCCAGAATTTCTGATGCTCATAGCGGTGCCAGGAAAAGTAGAGAACACTGTGGGAAAAGAAACATGCAGCATTTATTACACCAGAGGAAGAGCCGGAAACAATTCAGTGTCCTCTCAACAGCAAAGTCTCACCTTGGATCGTCTTCAAAACAGTACTGAACACCTTGACCATGATGTATATCCCAGTCAACTATCAATACCCTAAAAAAAATGAACACATAAATAAATATGAGCGATCCCCGAAAAAAACTCTGAAATGACTTTAGATTTATTCACAAGTGAAAATAATTGCAGAGAGCAGTGGTTTTTTCACTGTTAATTACATATGGAGACACAATGAACACAGTCATAGAGTTAATTATGTTACCTTTTAACTCCATATTTCTGCTTTGCATATTGTGCTGCTATGGCCACATTGTTGAAAATGCAGAAACCACTGGCAGCATTGTGCATACTGTGGTGTCCTGGGGGTCTGGCAAAGAGCAGTGATATACTTTTTGAAAACATTTATAACAACATATCTTTATATCAAGGAATTGAAATAATAGATTATTTAGTGAAAAAAAAACAAAAGAAATTAAGGGAATTAAGAATTTTTAATGAAATATAGCTGACTTAATATGACATAATGTAGGATTTCAACTTTCAAATGGACCATCAAGATGATTACTTTGGTTCATTAACTTCTGGTTTTTGGTTACATGTCACAAAAAAGCTACAACATTCTACTTTATGGCATACCTCACAACCCCTCCCTTTCCCTCACTCAAACGAGGTGAATAAACATATCATTTATGACTATTGTAACAAACAATACCGTTTACCAACTGTGGGGGGAACCCAAGAGCAAATGCTACACTGTGATCCCTTAAGAGATATAAATAGTATAAGTAGTGGTTAAACGATCTCACCTGACCAGAGCCATGCCATTCCTCACCTTCCCAGTCATGACACTGTCCACCAGTTGCAGTGCTGCTCCTGCAGCCAGCGTAGCACAGTGATAGATGTTCTAGGACAGTTAATAAGATGGAGGATGTTTAGTCTGAGGTCAAATGTACCCACTTTTAACACCACGACCTAAAAATAATTTCTGTAAGGACCACTGAAAGAAGAAACTTGAAATGTGATCGACTGACGAAAGCCAAAGTAAGCAAGTAAGAACATGAAGAGAGGGACTAACTGGGTGGAAGTAGACATCACCATACTGGGCACAAAAATCCTGCATCTCTTCCAAAGTCATGAAAGGCGTCGTCTTCACTGCCTGCAAATATTCTTCACTGTTGATGGCAAAAAAAAGGTACATGCAGGTGGATGAGTTGAGGTATTCATCTTTTAAAATTTTAGTAAGTGAACCAAATGGAAGGTCCTCCAACCTGTGAACCAGAAGAATGTCAGCATCGGTCGCCTCTCGGACAGGCACAGAGACGCAACGATCAGCCAGACCACTCTTGACTAAAGCTTCATAACTCACTATCAGACGCTCAGGAACTTCAATCTTGCATGATGGACTGAAGAATGACAAACATTTCAAACACTTTATTTTTACAAATTACAGGACTTTTACTGTGGGTTTAGTAGTTCTATTTTTACATTTAAAGCATAAAACCTAATAAATAAATAGACCCCACTGTAAGTGAAACACAACAAGAGTAGAAAGGTTGCAGCCTTATTAAGTAAAATAATTTAAAAATTAAAGGATGAAAACAATAAAAAGGTAATGGGTGTGTTATATGCACACATACATGTATATCGCATGCTTCACTAGGCACAGACTGTAAAAAACATTAGTCATGTTTGGGCTGTTTATTGTCTTCTTTGTGGAAGAACAATATTTGTTACACAGTTGTTAAAAGCTTCACATAAATGGTCTAAAATGACAGTATCGGACTAACAAAACGGACACAAAAGTGGTAAAGTCCCATCACCAGTTGAAACCAAAGATGTTTTACACGATTTCCGAAAGACAAATATTAGGATTAGCACTTGTATTTTAAACTTATGTGCCTACTTTTTTCCATTTCTTTAAGATATACTTTGTATGATTGTAATGTATGATAAACCATGAAGAAGATGGGGAAAAAATAAAATAAAATAATGCTGGTGCTCCTTACTGAGTGACCGGACTAACAACAACAATGGGCAACTTCAGTTCCTACGCGACAATAACACCAGCGGAAAGACAACGTTAAATGATATAATACTTGTACACTCCTTATTCGTCAACCTAGCTTATCATAAGTTACAGCCTGTAGCGTCATTCTACCCGAGTATGCTCAACGCTTTAAGTTACGTTGTGTAACAAACACGAAAACGTCCGTTCAACTTGATTTGTTTAACACGGTAACTATTAGCAGCACGCTATGTGTACTCACTCAACCCAGAGCAGTTTGTATCTGGTCATCTCCTCATCGTAGATCAATGCTGTTCCCATCTTCAATGTTTCTCACACCGGGCCAGCAGAATCGAGTGAGAGCAACACACGCGCCAACGTTACAGCTGCACATAAGTTGTCCAATAGGTTCAAAGAGAAGGGAAGTTTATAAGTTTCTCGGAACAGAATGAACACGTGGGTCCTGTTTGACTCTGTCGCGGGGGCGTGCTTGACGCACATACAGCGCTATTGGATACGGTAAACGTCAATCATTGTCAATGTCTGTGACTTTTCCCTCGAGAGATTTGGCAAATGTAAATGCAAATACAAATCCTATGTCAGCTAGGATTGGCTCCAGCAGCCCTGTGACCTCAAGTGCAGAACACAACATTAGACAAACATTATTGAATGAATGAATGAATGAATGAATGAATGACTAAATACCCAAATGATTAAAAAGTATAATTTAAAGAAGAGGTGCTGTGACTCAGACTAGAACACTCTGTCACAACTTTTTGAGTGTGTTGCACCCATCAGTTAAACTAAATCACTAAATACGGTTTTGAACAAAGATTAATTTTGTATTTTTATATCATAGAATATGTGTTGAAAAGTCAAACAGTCAAACTATCTGAATCATCTTTAAAGCACACTGTGTTACATATAACAAAGATAAGTAACTCCTTTGCCATTTGCCCATTTGTTTACATACTTATTTATGGTCTTTTAATTATTTTTTTTAATTACTGGCCCAACCACTTCTTAGTTTCTTTTTGCATGCTGTAATGCACATATACCTTATTTTCTTGTAGCAAAGTCAAATTGGTCATTCAAGAAGACTCATGAGTTTACAAGACTAATTTAATGGGGGTGGGACACACACACATTAAAAATATGCAGCACAAACCAGTAAACAAGAGAGATTATTAAAACAAATACATAGAAACAGATCAGATAACCAAATATTTGTTGCTGTGGAGTTTCTCTGGGGAAGTGGAGGCATCTTTCCTGTGGGAATGTGTGGACTGGAGACAGATAATAATGAACTTTAATAATAAACTAATAATGATGTTTGTTTATTTTATCTAAATAAAATGTACTTTTGAATATGTTAATGTAATTTGTGCCGCAGTATGAATCTGGCCCACTTTTGAACTCAGTACATTGTTGATGTTATTTGTCATCAACCTTCATTTATGAAGGATTGCTTTTTATTTTTAAGCTGTATTCTCTTTTAAGCTGACATGCAGTATTGGTTCTTGTGCCCTCTCATCCTTTGCCCAATCTGACATTTGCTGTCTCCTCCTCTGCCCTGTCTGCTGTTTCCTCCTGTGTTCTCGTGGGAAATGCTGAGCTCCTTTCCTCTTTCTCTTCCTCTCCTCCGTCTATCTTTCCCTCCCCTCCTCTTCTGCTTATCCGGCACAACATGAGAAGAGCTCCTCTGCATCTCTTCCGAAAAGATGGATCACAGGCAGCATAGAGAAGTGGGTTGAGGCAGGAGTTAAGGTAAGCTAAACAGGTGACATACGGTTGAGCAGTCAATAAAATCTGATCTAAAGAACAGGAGTATGGCACAAAACCAAACTCCAGAAGCATGGACACAGTTTTATTAACATGCAGAGGGAGCCAGCACAAGAAGAAAGCCATCACTAAAGAAACAATGACCCTGAGAAGTCTGCGCTGGCGTCTGCGGTCAGGACGAGGGCCTTGTCCAAAATGTCTGCTGAGGAGCTGAGCGAGTGAACAGTAACAGACCAGTAAGATAACAAGAGGAAGCACAAAGCCAATCAGGGTGGATTTAAGACTTAGGATGGCTGCCCACCACATCTCTGCCCTCTCTTTTTCTGCCTCATCAAGCTCTGCGCCTATCAGCATGGAGTAATCCATCTGGCAGGAGAGAAAGACAGCTCCAGAGTCAGCCTGCTCTCCCGGCCAATCATCCTCAGAATCAG
>NC_058024.1:5555817-5638317 GCF_019176455.1 Solea senegalensis
TGTGGTCTAAAAAACAATTGGCTGAAATATGTCTGATACATCATTGGCTTACATTTATTTTGAATTTCCAGTGACTGAAAGGATTCAAGAGAGGCTAGCCATACTTTTTTCATTTAAGTCCAGAAATGATCTGCTGTCTGGCAGTTTGTTCTTTTACCAACAAATATTTATTTATTTAATACTGTGAAGAAATACTTTTTGTCCTGTTCCGTTGCACATCATGATATCACGTATCATGAATTGAAATGTCTTTGAATCACTTTATCATCATACCATCGTTAGCATGGACAGCATTGTATTGTAGTGTAGTAGTGTGTCCCCGCACACACACACATGCTTTAGTGGGGACCAAAGTGCTGTTTGTCAGTGTTTGCATTCAGGACACATTTCGCTGTGACAGCAGGAATCTGTTGTTGTGTTCTTCATTTACAAGTGACAGGTTTCCATGTGTGTTGCATCCATGGAAGAAGCTAAAAAAAACAAAGGCAATAGTGGAGGAGCAGGTGCAATTGCTTACAAGTGAGTGCATGACACACACTGGAGTTTTTACATCCTAAAGCATTTGAGGAGATGTTATCTTATAACTTTGGTTTGCATCATTGAAGCATATTTTTACACATGCCTATAAGATCTTAAACATAATCCTGGAGAGAAAATGTTTAATTCCTCGTTCCACAGCTGTGGTTTTTTTCACATGTTCTCGGCCACCTTTTTCCTAACATACTGTATATATAATGTGTACAGTGAAAATATCGCTCCAATATTCACAGGGCCTTTAATCCAGTTTAGCATGTTCACATATGTGTCAGTGACGTGCGGTGAGGTTCATGACTGGGGAGGCCGATGTACAAATATATGAACCCAAAATAGAATCTTATATTTCAATTTTTACCTTAATTGAAACATTTAAAAACTTGTTTGAAAAGCTTTTAATTATGATTTAATCAATGCCAACAACATGAAAATAATATGTATTAATATAAGGTCAAATTGGATTTTTTTTTTATTTAAATGTTCTGATCTCTGTACTTTCTTTTTTCTTTTTTCTGCTTCACCTCACCGTGGGGAAATGCATACATTCAGCGATTGTGGCCATGGAAATGTTGAAATCATACAGAAAACTAAGTTATAGAACAGTCAAGTGGATTGATTTCCGTTCATCGCTGTTAGTATTTTACGTGTCATGATGACAGGGGAGGCTCTGCATGTCACTTGTGTCAGTGAAATGCATCCGGGTCCAGTGGTAGGAGCAGTTTGGCCCTCCTGAAACTATAACTCGAGTGTGGCTTGAACCGAGCTTGAATTTGTGCCTCAGTTTCACTTTATCCTGACGCAATACGCTCACTTCTTATTTCTCAAATGAAAAGTATCAAAAATAAGAGTTGTCACCAAGTAAAAGATACATAATCCATTGCTGTGATTATCTGCGCCTGTAAGACTGAATACGTCTGCTTTGTTCCCTCTCGTAGAGGATTAAGTGGTAGACAATGAGTGAATGAGAGGTCAGATTTGATGGTTCATGATCGTCTTGTATCTGACTTTAATATGAACATGATATCCGATGACGTGGAAGACTTTCAAAACGAATATAGATTCAGTCTGGATGTGAAAACCCCCCCAGATCTTTTTGTGGCAGTTTAAGCAATACCATAGATTTTCTTTTGCACCTATTTGATGTTTTTTTTTTTTGAGATTGCCTTCCTTGTCTTTACTTTTCAGTTTCTTTCCTGGTGTATCTCGTCTTGTTTTACTTCTTCAGAGTATAGCGTATTTGCTCGTCCCTGTGTGTCTTATAGTTTTGCTTCTTGTTCTTATGGCTCTCCCGATTCCACATCTGTTCATTATGGTTACACCTGTGGCTCATTATCTCCCCTTGCTCCTTGTGTTTCCCATTCTTTCCTGTCAGTTTGTTTTGTGCACGGCGTTCCAGCATCTGCTGTTCAGTGATCAGTTTCCATGCAAAACTCCACTTTTCAAGGTGTTTGCCTCTTGCCTACCAATCATTGCTTCCGCCGTTTTCTCCAGACTGATTTCGTGAACTGAACCCAGGAAATCAAGAGTATGTGATAGCCCCAGAAAATCTATCGACAGCAGATATTCTTTTCATGTCCTCCATCCCATTTATCTAAATCCTTGTGCATAACAGCTTAGTGTTTCACTTGTGTTTCAGAAAGAGCTGCATCAGTAATATAAAAGCTAAATTCGCTAAATTTGTCATCCCAGGGACACTCATTTTCTGTCAGTGCTGCAAAGGACTCTTTTAATGATACTCGCCAAACAAAAGAACGCCAAATAAAATGTGCTTCTTGCTGAGGTACACACCAATTTAATAAGCGTCTGAATACAATGTGCATGTTATGTCTGAAAAGGCTTGAGGATAATATAAACTGCATGCATTTGTGTCATGTAAACGGAATGGGTTCTATGAATCATTCCATTGATTCGAAGTGACACATTGCATAGAACTACTAAATAGGTATTACCATGAAGAAGCGGCCCGTAGCACTTCACTGGGATATTCTTTTGAACAAAGTGTCGAAAGGGCATAAATAAAAGAACCACTGAGGAGGAATTTGCTTTTCCTTTTGCAAAATCCCTTCGCCAGTGTTGCAGTTTCTTGTTTGCAGTCCAGCCGGGCTGTGACGGAGGTAAACAGTTTGGTTTACCTGGAGAAAAACCACCTGTGAGACCGAACGGCATTGTAATTTGATTTCAACACATGTTGTTAATGAAGGCCTTATGCTCCCCTCTGCAGCTCTGATTTCATTTCGAGGCATAACGCCAAACATTAATATCAATACATACACTATTGATTTTTCCTCTTGGCCTGCTTTGAAAGAGAAGGAGTTCTGGAGCAGAGAAATGGGGGATTCAATTGCACTGAATTTAATTTGGTGGTTTCATGTCAGCATAGATATCCTGAAATTCAGACTCGTCTGAAGGCCCATTCAATATCCTTGCTTGACCCCATCCTCTGATTTCTTCTCCTCCGAGAGAGATGCATTACTCTGAAGCAAAGAGAGAGGCTATAATCCTGCTCCCCCCTCTGTCTTTTTGCAAATTCTTTGCAACCCTTACCCACAGAGGGTCTCCGAAGAGTCAGCGCTGCAGCATTTCCATGGAGAGAAAAGGCCAAGCGTGTGGGTGTTCGATGGAAATCCAGCACCACAAGTTTCCTTGGGGCTTAACAATGGGAATTTGTTGTGCAAATGTCAAAGGTGGTTTGTGTGATTGTTTTGGTAATAAAAGCTCATCCTTTGCAAGCAGATCAGAGTTCACCTACTTCTGAGGGTTTATAGAAGATTTGCAAAAAGGGCAATGTTAACTGCTATAGCGGGAAATAAGAAAATATGAGCGATGTTGTGGGGAAACCTGGCACCTCATTCATCAGACACCAGGCTGAATCCCAATATATTCTTCTGAATGTGAACTCTGTTAATTGGGCACAATTATAATTAATGGATGCACTCAAGAAAGAATATTAAACAACAGATGTTTACTCGACGTAAGTCAATAGTTGCAGAAATCTTCAATTATGCCCATCCTATGGGGAACAAAGATGGAGCATTAATCTGCGCCAAATGACAGTAGATTGAATTGATTAACTTATTATAAGGAAGCTTTGTTATTATTGTCATAACTCACTGCCGATTAGTGATCTTCTGCAATGCAGAAAGAGAGTGTAAACACGACCAAGACCTCAACACAGGACCGGCCCATATTTATCTTGTGCACTTGATTAGGTCAAATGTACAGAGAAAGGCAGGCAGGGGAAAGAGTGGGTATCAATTTCAGGGTGTGGAAATGATTTCCATAGACACCCCTGGGTGTAGAGGGGCGACTGCACAACAGTCTGATTGGACACCATTAATCATGACTAAACAGTCTATCGTTGCAGCAGAGCAGGTCAGTCTTCAGCATCCGTTGCGCAAACAAACCCCACAGCCAAGTATTTATTGGAGGATAACTTTGTCTACTCTTTCAAGACAACGATTTTCCTCCTCCGCCTTCGGACAGCGCAGTGTGAAAGAAAAAAAAAAGGTGATAACAGCAAATGTCAGAATTCTCCACCATCAACGCTGATGAGCAGATTCTCATGTTTACATCCGTGACAGAGTTCAAATAGCGGACATGGAGGGTGCGCCTTGATTTGCGCTCTGCTTGGTGAATCGCTTGAATTGAGATGGTAACACCCCACCATGCTCTGCCTGTATGATGAGGGCTTGCATCTGAACTTCCATCAAGTGTCCCTGGGATGAATTCTTCTGACAGCTCTCTTGCCTCACTTTGCACCCCCGCCCTCCCTCCCTCCCTCCCTCCCCAGCCCTCCATTTCACACCACAGAGGTCAGGGATTTCTCTCACACTCACTCTCCCTCTCTCTCTCTCTCTCCCTATATATATATATGTGTGTGTGTGTGTGTGTGTGTGTGTTTGCACACACGTGTATGTGTGAAGAAACAGCCTTCCTTCACACACCATGGAGTTGTCAGGTTTGTTGTGTTAAAGAAGTCCGACAGTATGTCCCCTACCTCACCTTGCTGGACACAGCGCCTTATATCAGCTTTCATCCATGGCACAAGTGTGCATGTGTGTGTGTGTGTGTGTGTGTGTGTGTGTGTGTGTGTGTACTTGTATCTGTTACCTCTTAACGACCTTTCCTGGCATAAACACTGATCTTGTCAGGACCAGTTATCCTAAGGCAGAACCTCATTTATGGGGAACTTAGGGTTAGGTTTAGTGTTACAATTCTAATTCAGATTAGATTAAATATTCCTAAGAAGTCCTAAGAAGAATTGTTGTGCAAACCTGTGCTTTGTGTGTGTGTGTGTCAGTGTGTTCAGTCTGTTCTCTCCTCTCTTTGTTTCTGTGCGTGTCTACAGTGCACGTGTGTGTGTGTGTGTCCTCTTCCTGCTCTGTATTGCTCCACTGCATCTGTGTGTGTGTGGAGAAAACCATCTTGAGGATGACTTAAGGATTAATGCAATCCTCAAACAGAATACAACGTGTCAGATTTTCTCACTATCTCTTCCCCCTGGTGACCAGACTGAGGCGAGTGAATGTATCGACCCCAAACCAAAAGGAGGACTTGAATCACACGCTGGCAATTTACTTGAGCACATGAGTCTAAATAGATTTCCTCTGCAGCACACAATGTAAATGATAAGGCAGCCGAAGAAATAACAGTGCTTTCAACAAGTTTTTAATACTTTAATCAATCAAAATGATTTTAAAGCCAGACACCCCTTATGCTATAGCCTCTATACTGCAACTAGTGCATAACTTTTACACACACACATAAAAAGGGCAATGATTCACTTTAATTAAATTGTCAGTCAGGAAAAAGTCATTTGATTCTGTCACGGGGAAGTGAGGCTGCCATTTCTCTGCTGACTAATTGTTTTCACATCTGTGTACTTTCCATTTACCCTTTCCTTTAAATGGACTGACATGTGGAAGTAAATTAACATCAATAATGTTATATGTGTCATCTGCACATCAGTTATATGCATAACATTCAGGCCTGAAATGAAAGAAAATCAAAGTACTTTCAGTGTCTCAGTATCTCAGGAGAAATAATTCACAGCTTTTTTTTGGTTGGTTTTGGACATGTGACGTCCGTCATGTCTTCATGTGGGAGGATCCCTTCCTTATGATGTCATCCTTGCGGGAAACTGCATTTCATTTGGAAGTTGTGATTCCCAAGTTACCCGGACTTCACTGCATTTAATCATCATTTGAGAAGTGGCAAACACTATTGTACCTCGGCCGGGCTAGCCAATACCAATCGATAACAGGGTTGCCAACCGCTCCGTATTTGAAAGGTAAAAGAGGTGTTTCTTATTGAAGTATATTCAAGTCAGTGCAAAACAGAAACATTTTAGGTTATTTTACTAGTTATTACGTGATTTGAATGCTTTGAATTGCTCTGATTCACTGAGTATCATAAAAACTGAGACGTGGCGGAGGTAAAATGGTGATTGATCTGGCTAAAAAAAGATGCAAATAATATAAAATGATTATATTGATTTTAAATGCATATTTGGTTGATAGAAAGTTACATAAAAGGATAATAAAACCACATGTGTTACTCAAATGTCAAAGTGTGGGAGTGATGTAGTCTATGTAAAGTGCAGTGCTGTATATCGGGTATATGGTGCAATATGTAAATAGTATCACCGAGTAGAGAATATGTTCCTTATTTTCTAATCAGGAAGTTGTCAATCCAATCCGACAGCAACAGCGCTCTACAGTGTCGCAACATGTGCACGGTTAAAAAGTAAACAGTAATATGTGCATGAGTGAGGTTGCTCCTGAGTTCCTGAGTCGGAAATCCGAGGTCAGGGGGCGTTCCAAGCCCCATGACCTTAGAAATTCTCAGTTCCAACAACAAATGGAATGCACCATGAATGCTGTTGTTACTTCGCTGCTCCCTCACTCTTCACTCTAATTCTCTGCTCTGCTCCTTTGCACAGACACACAACCTGGCTTTATTATGTAGTTTTAAGTTTATTATTTGATGTACTTTTGAAATAATTAAAAATACTTTTTAATTAAATGATAAACAAGGTTAATGCCAAGGTCAGACTGCATGTTTTAATTAAGTGATATCACACAGGTGCTGTTGCACTGACTATAAGCATGGCTGTGATGCGGTCATAGGTATCACAGCAGTGCTGATAGTCAGTACAACAGCATAATATAATGTGCGATATTGCTTTTATACAACAATACTACAAATGCAATTTTTTTTTTTATCTGCGCAAAACAAACAAAAGCAGTTCCACGATTAGACCAACTTTATGTCCAGTACTTTGACTCATGTACATTTGTATGTTTCCATTAATACTGCAGAAAGTTGTTGAGAGTTGCTTTGGTGGTTTGTAGGAATCATCGATTCTTGCTCCCAGTAGTAACTTACTTCGCTAACTACATGATGCCACTAAGTCATGATGCTTATGTTGCCATGATCTCCCTCGCTGGGAGGTTTGCATAAAAGTATCCCTTTCCTTCTCCTCGTCCTCTCCTGATGACTTTATTTTCTGATTTATCTCTGACTAAGATGTACAGATAGAGAGAATCTGCCCTGAAACAGGTGTAACAGTGTATGATGATAGTGCCTAACCCTAGTGTTGTAGTAGAGACCACATTTTGAATGTCTCAGAATCGACTGTTTTTTTACTCGGTCTTGTCTCGGTCTCGGACAAAGCGGACTCGTGATTTTATTTCAAGACCACAACTGTGGGAATATCAATAAATTGCCTGCGCCTGTGTGATTTTGCGTAAATCACATTGCTTCAGGTACTACCAATAACTTGACTCATTTATCATTTTAAATTTTTGTCAGGGTTAGTCCACAAAAGTGCATGTGAGTGACAGGAGAAGAGGCCGTGAGAAGATGTCGGCCAACTCATCTATAATAAAATTTGGTTACCTGAACCACAAAGAGTTTTTGTGCATAAATACCTCCAAAAGAAAACACAGCGCAACGTGTAAATTCTGCAAAGCGACGCTTGTGTGTGTGTAAGGGTCAGTGCCTTTCAAAATAGGCGTATATGCATTCAGTGCCCAGTTGCAGTACAAGTGTGAGTACAGTAGTTCAGGAGCCTGAGCACTGATTAGCCCAAGAGGAAACATTAGCAGGACGTGAGTACAATTATTTTAGAAAGATTACAGAAATAACGTGACATTTTAAAAAAAAGCTGTCAATGTTTGATTGTCTGTAGTGTTCCTGCTGAGTGATGGACAGAGTAACGTTGATCACCTTCTAATCGGTTTGTTGAATACTAAATTGTGTTGCTTGTTACTGTAACATCGTTCACTCCTTCATTTTAAAGATGTTTCACACGGCGATTGATAACGGTGTCATAGCCCTTGATGTGCGCTGCAGGAAGGAAGGAAGTGTGTCCTCTTCTTGCAACCCAACACAGCACGTATCCCACTCACCACTTCAGATCATTTGCCGCATGTGTTGTCTTGACCCATTCAATCTTCCTCTTATCATCATCAGCAGCTTAGTTGTCAGCTCATCTCCAAAATATTTTAGCGGATTAGTCAAGAACTATAATCAATGGCGATACAAATGAGTCGCATCTTTATTTGTGTTATTTCTCCACTCTCTGAACGTGGATCACTCGCTGCCTCTATCCCCTCGTGCATGTGCTGTCTGTCTCTGTTGTTTTTGAAAGGGCCATTCCTAATGTCCCCACCTAAACCCTTAAGCCCTGAAACCTCACAGACTTTAATGAAGTCATCTATTAAGTGTCTGAGGGTGAGAGGCTGCAAGGGTTTGAAATTATACTGTAAAAGCAAGAATGGTACAATATTATTTTATCACGTCACTTTATTTGAGTTTGTTTACTTTTACGTCTTGTTGGTTTTTAGAGGTGGTCAGGGATTTCTAAAAAAAACTCACTATTTTGGGACAAAATATCATCATTCTGCCAAAAAAAAAAGTTGACTAATAAACTTTAATAGTATTTTTTTTTTAGTTTTGTTTTGTACTGTCAACATCAGGGATGGTCACTCCTATGACTGTTTTATAGGCTGCTGTCAGGTTGCCAATTGGTTTGTTACCTACACGCTGTGAACTGTGGGTAATTTCCCTCTGGCAACTTGTGCAAAGATGCCAACTTAACATAAAGTGCCATTAAGGGCTCAAATGAGCAATCAACGCGACACCTGCAACCTATTTTTCAGCACCAGTGCCTCCAAACAGACTCAGATTATTGTACTACCATAAAATCACACCATCCCAACCAGACATGCATGACTGGAAGTTCTTTCTTTGCCTGCCTCATTTCGATAAAGTCCTTTTTGTTGGTCCTTGCTCAGGATCATCCAGCCAAGCCTGCAATATCGCCACGCTCAACCTGTTCAGCTCTTCCTGCCCCCAATTTTCCTGCTCATTTGTTTGGACTTGCATTTTATAACCTGTCTGCTGGTTCAGCTCTGAATTACTGTGGAGAAGGGATTGTGGAGACCATGTCTGTCTTGCTCATTCAAGAAACTTTTAATCTGGTTTTAAAACACCTTTAACCGTCTTCTGTTTCCACATTCATTCAATCATTCATTTTCTATTGTTTTATCCTCCACATGAGGGCAAGGAGAAGCTGGAGTAAATCCCAGCTGACGTAGGGTGAAAGGTGGGTTACACCCTGGACAGGAGGCCAGTGCATCACAGGAGCCAACATATCTCACACTCACATGGGCACATGGGGAGATATTCTGAACTGGTGACATTCTAGCTGTGAGGCAACAGTGTTAGTCACCGCCCAACCATGTGGTCCTCTTCATCCGTTTCTAAACGAAAGTCTTCTAATCTCAAAAATGTCATGTTTTTATTTAAAACAAATCACTGTTTCATGGCCTCTCATAATGTGATGCACTGATGGTGTAGAGGTCACAGTGTAGCTAATAAATTGTTTGTTTAAAATTGTATTTTTTAATCACAGCACAGATCTAAAACATTCAGTCTTAACTCCAGTAAAATATGTTGTGTTTTACTGTGCATGTTCTATCCCCACTGCTGGCCGCTCCACATAAACTCATGTGCCTTTCTAAGTCCCAGCTTTCGCTTCCTCCTGACCTGGCACATCTGTATTCACCACTTCAGTCAGTTCAGTCCCTCATGTGTCCTGCTCACCCTCCCTCCCTCCCTCCCTCCCTGGCCCAGCCCTCCATGTTTGAGCTCCTGCCTGCCTGTCCCATCCCAGGCTGCTGCCTGACAGGCAACAAACCAGGTCTGACAGGTGGCCAGGCAGAGTCACAGGCTCACCGCAGAGAGCAGTGCCTGTCTCCACTCATTTCCTCCCTTTCTGCTCCCCTGACCTGGACCACATTGCTCTAAACATCAGCCCACTCCATCCTCCCTCCTGCTGTGGGAACGTCATGCCAAACACAGCAATTTCCTTTTCTTTCTTTCTTTCTTTCCTTTTCTTCTCTTTTGTTTTTTTACAGACAAGCTGTTGTAACAACTTTCCGTCCAGCTGTCTTCCTTTTGTTTTAAAGAATGCTTTTGTGCTAAAAGTGAAAAATGGTTGAACTGGAGGGAAAATGTCGCAAAGTTTAAAGAGAAAAAAGCACCTCGTAATTATTCTAAAAGAGCAGTAAGTGCAGTATATGTTATAATTTCAAAAACCAAATTCAATCTAATCAAAAACATAACCATCACCATATATATAACAGAAATAAACACTTTAAACATCATTTAATTTTTAATCTCCACATTTGAAACCCTTCATTTTCTTGATCTATCACAGGAATACAGCCCTGATATGTGTATGTTTAAGTGTAGATCAACTGACCTCTAACTCTCATGACATTATGCAAGAATACATGGGGTTATCATCTAATCAGGGTTGTATATGTAGACATATGCCAGGAGATTATCAGATTACCTCTGCATGCTTTCCGTCAGTACTTGTGTAAGCACATCCAAACAAATACAAATGCAAATGATGTCTTGTGCCTAGCCTTCTTTATCTTTTATTGCTGTATTTGTGTGGGCTGAAATGAGCATTTACCCCAAATTTCCACTCTCACGGGGTCTAGAAGTCATACCAGTCACCAAGAGTCACGAGAGGTGAGACGATGAGTCGAAATTCCAATGTCATAATGCATCGCAGAAGAGGTCCCAGGAAATTCTCGAAAATCTCGAGACAGAATAAAATCCGGTTGGAGAGACAGTTAAATGGCCCTAACTCAGCCTTAATTTGATGTTTGGTCTTCCTCACTCTAAAGCATAATGGCTTTGAATATGTGATCCCGTCCATTCAGAGAGATGAAAGTATCGCGACGGCTCCGTCTGCACAAAGGTGTGCTGTTGGCTTTCCCATGGCAATGAACAAGATAGATGTTGTGCTGCAGTTTGCCCCTTGGAGGGAGAGATATGTCTTTTTCTCTCCCAAAGTACTTTTCAGGTATATCTATTCACAATGTGCCCATTAACTCAGAACTATAAGATAACACTACCTAGAATATATCCAAACCCACTCGCACACTGTTTCCCTCCAGGTGCTATTACATCAGTGCATCCTGCAAAGTGGAAAAAAATGCCAGAGTGAAGACATACAGAATTTTATTTCAGAGCTATTTCTAATTGCATCCCCACACTGGGACTCCAGGGAAGAGAGGGTGACCCTGCTAATGGAAGAACTCATCAGTATCTGCCAGGATAATTAGCCGAATTAGCCAATCCCCTCATCTCAGGAGTGACCCCCGTGTCGGGGCGAGAGTTTGACGTGTGCAGAATCTCTGCAGCAATTACTGACTTCCAGCGGGGCCGTACCTGTTGGCCTGTAATGCTTTGTTTATTCCAAAATGTCGGCATGAAATGAGGCTGAACAGCTTTCCAGATCAAGGTAGATGTCGTGACATCCTGATGCATTAAACAAGATGAATGCGTTGACACAGAAATTAAGGTCATCCCTTTTTAATGCACCCAGTTATATGGCTGAGTAGCACGCCTTTCAGAAATAATGAAATACAAAACAAAATAAAAGTCAAACAGCTTTCTCGCCAGTAAGTGCTTGTCAGCCCACATATCCATTCATGCATATGCAACACATAATCACCCCTTTGTAACATTTAAATAATGCAAATTTTTGCACTTTGTACTCACGTGTCACATTTGAGCGACAAACAAAATTAATAGTTACACAGTTTTTAATGACTTCAGTTAAGAAGTTATACTAATTTATTTTTCCCCTGTTGTTTGGACTATTTCTTTGATTCCAGCGATTTTACATCTTGTCTGTACCATCATACATCTGTGCAGTACTACTTACCTGTGCCACTACACTTTGGTGCATATTGTATAACTATCCCAATAATATTGTTGTACTTATATGTTTATATTCTTATTTTTGTCTTTTTGGTTTGCATCTGCATCCCTTTTTGCATTTCTGACATTTGCTACTATTTCAAGTGAATTTCCCTGTTGTGAAATCAATCAAATCTAATCTAATCTAATTCAATCTTTTGTTCTATCAGTCCAGCAAATGAAATATAAAAGTAAACTCCACCTTTCCGCACCCTCTCCTATCCTTTGTTGCTTGCATATACAGTCTGTCACTACCACCTTCTTCTCTACTTGGCCCAGAATATTTAACCTTGGCCAGGCTCTGTGGAGCAGATGGTGGGCCCTTATGCGCGTACGGCATCATCCTCGGCTAATGAAGCGATGTCTCTATAAACGCCTGACAGTGGGTCAAACCAGCCTGGATGTGAAGGCGGCCAGATTTGCCCGAATCAAGCTGGGAACACTCCCACTTCCTTATTGTTTCCACATTGTCTTCCAAAACAAGATTGGCCATTACTGCTGCACCTGCAACCCAACGTCCCAAAGAGGTGCAGAGAAGTGGACTTTCACTACTTACGCTCACAAGCAGGATGCACGAGCATGGTTTTCAATAAACTATTTCCAGTAAGCTGTCAGTGTTCTTCAGTCAAGAGTTTAGTTTAGTACCATGGTTCCCAACCTGGGGTCCAAGCCCTCCTTAGGGGGGCGTAAGGAGATCACATGGGGGGGCGCAGAGCTTTGACTTCTGAGTTTATGAGGTTAATATAATTATATTTGTGCATCCCAATCAGACACTCTACTGTATAATTAGAAGTCAGTATCACCCAAATAAAAACTATACTTTTTTTGGTCCACCTTTCAATTTATTAAGCCATTTATCACTAACACCTGACCTGTTGTGTGAGAAACGCAAAAGGACCAAAGTCTCACTGGTATCAAAAAAAGAAAACAAGGCAATACCTTGTTTTTGATTTAATGGACGCACAGGACAGTTTTTATCTATAAACACTGAGAGAATAGGAACAAAATCCTGCATATGAACTTTTTACTTTATACTTTTTTGCCCTGGGGGTTTGTCCTGGTTTGTCCTGGACACAAGCAAGGGGGGCATCAAGGAAAAAAGGTTGGGAACTACTGGTTTAGTATATAGTCTAGCAGAGGCTGTGCACAGCAGCTTATATTTAATAGACTTTTTTTCATTTTAAGCCGTGTTGAGCCCCTCAAGGCTAACAACTAAAACAACTACTTTACTCTTAACTTGGTCAGTCTGATTGTCTGTGTTGTGTACATTGGGTGGGTAACTTTAGAGCTTCCTAACAGTTAAGGAGCTGGCTTATATTGTTGCAGAAGTTGTAAGTGATGCTCAAAAACAGAAAAAAAAAAATATATATATCTTATTAGTCTGTCTTTCCTCCTTCTGCCACCTTCTTGGTTTCCATCTCACCTACTGCTTTTCAAAGAAGCCCTTGTTTCCAGGTAAATTTGAGAACTTTCTGACATGTGACATGAATGGAAACGGTCATATCTGAATATCTATATACAGGCTCTGGTGGAGAGAGTTCCCAGTTGCATTCTCCCGACATCAAATGTGATTCACTTACTTTTGCATGTGAACCGTCAAATATCTTCTGTGTTCTATCACAATTGGACAGTGTTGCTGCTAATGCAAATCTGCCCTGTGACTAATCTCCCCGGGTCGGCTGTCACTCAAGCAGGAAACACTCCCTAACAAGGGGAGACTGACGTCTTCACTGCAGAAATGGACAGAATCACCTGTCAGGAGGGCACTGTGACACTGTCACAAAATGCCATGTTGGAAAAGACAGTCTGAAAAAGTCTCTCAGCAAATTTTTAAAACTGTCAGCTTCCGTGACAGGAGAGTGTTAAAGGATGTGACTCGGGAAACAGAATAAGGTCAGGAATGCTATTGCAGTAGTTGAGGACTTATTTGAACTGGGTAGACAGGTGAGGTTAACACTTTGTCAACTACAGTTCACAGATGCTGGTGCAGTAGTTTAAACATTACACTGATACTAACGCTTTTTCTGTATTTTTTTCATCTATGTTATATGTGTTTGGGTGTGTGAAAAGTCTGCGGCTTCTTCAAAATAGGTATAACTGAGTAGGGTCTAAGGCTGCACAGCATGTTTACCTCTGGATGTGATGATTTCCTTCACACTGTCTGACTTTGTGCAAAATAAGTACAGTCATTGTTTCTACGGTGGCCCTGAAGTTCAAATCACTACCACAAATAGAAAAACATGAAATATTGCAAATGTAGTTAAGCAAAAGATTAGATTTAGATTAGTTATTTGATTTTATTTGTAGTATTTATGTATGTTTTTTTACGTATCTTGATTTTTTTGCAGTATGTTGCTTAGATTTTTTTTGCGTATGTGCTTATTTATATGCATATATGCAGTATATGTATAACTATTCACATATGTCTTAGTTAGTTTAGTTGTCAAAGAATGGTGAACCTGGCACATTTATTGTGTGAGTGTTGACCAATAACAACAGACCAGGCTTTTTCAAGGATGTGCTCTCACCACAAGGGGCACAGCCAACCCCTTTAGCAGCTCAGTCATAAATCCGATGACAACAGATGCTGGAAAAAAGCAACTTTAATCCGACTCCTGTCCAGACAAGACTGGCGATGTTTGAGATTTTATCTAAGATAAAGTATATTTGACTCACAAACCAAATACATAGTAATACATCTCAGTGATTTTTTTATCATGGTGGGAAAATATAATATAATATAATAAGTCTTAGCAATGAGGAAGGAGCTTTTCTTGTTTATTCTGTTTAGTTCCCATGTATGATACATCTCAACTATTCTATTTCTACTCTATTCAAGTTCATCTATATATAACAGGCTGATTTGGAGTAATATCATGTCATTATCACTGGGCAAACCATAAGATTTCTCTCTTTGTTCCCTTTCATTTTCAGTGACCACAGATAAAACAACAGATTCAGTCTCTGCTGCAGAATATCCTAATGACAGACAGAGCATTATTGCACAGCCTTAGCTTTACTACTGTCTTTCCCTCATGTGTTTTTACAGTTGGTAAAATAGGCAAATGTACATCAAGTGAACTATCTGTCACTCAGCAGTAGACCACAGACTGGCGTGTGTAATTACCACTTACTGTACAATTGGCTGTCTCGTCACACCCTCAGTGCCAGAACTCTTCACAGTCACATTCAAACAGCTGGAGAGAGCCGGAGCCTTTCACACATTTCCAACTGCCCTTGGTTATTGACATTTGAATTCCCATTTAAATCCAGATTTTCTCTCTTCACATATGATACTGTAGGCCATTTTGATTCAATAGCAACCCATGATTTTTTTTAATTGTTTACACACACACAATGTCTGGTTTCTATGACTTTACCTTGACTCACATTCATTTCCTGGAGACTCACTCTAACCTTAACCACAACTACTACTGGCCTAACCCTAAACTTAACCCACACTAACACAATCCTAATCGTACTTGTCTTCAACTCAAAGAATAACAAATTTATATTTGGGTGATTCTGTTTATTATGATGTGTATTTCTGAAAAACCTCAGTTTCCCCCGATTTGAGAAATATCTTCATTCTTTTCTTTGTTACGTGTCCACCAGTGACACTTGGTGCGAGACACTCGTAGGGGGACGGGACCTCATTCCCAGAATGTAAACAGTGTCAGCCATCTTTGCTAATAGTTACGCTAACAGGACCAAGTGTCAGACGTAACAAAAACAATAAGAAGATATTTCACAACTCAGGGAAAAATGAGGTTGGGAACCACAGTATTTCTTATTATATTATATACTACTATATTTTAGTAATACAAAACTAAATGCAAATCTGTGAAGTATTCTTTAAACTTAAATTTCCTGAGGCATATTGTGCTTTTAAATAACACGCTGGCAGGCCCAATTGGAGCATTGGCTCCACTCACCTTGCAGGAGGGGGCTCTCTGCCCCCGAGTCCTGTGAGTGCTGCCCTGCCCAGGATTTGAGCCCAGAGCCCCCACGTGTGGGAGCCAGACATGATGGGATGAGCAATCTGGGAACACGGAGACACCCAGTAGCAGAACTTTTACCAACCACCATCAATAGACATAACATTTGCATTCCTTCTTTCTTGGTCAGGGGAAATGTGGGGTCTGTGTCGGCCCGTGCAAAATGAACCCCCAAATAGGGATCTCATAACCCAACCCCAACCATAGCCTTAACCTTACCTCATCCTAAACATACAACATGTCTTTAACTTTACCTTACCTCAATCATTTGCGTTACTGGGACTTTTTTTTGAAAGACAAGATGTGACTTTGTGAATACACATACACACACACATCTACCTCTTTCTCTTCCTCTTTGCTCTCTCCTCTTCGCTGAGCCAGCACTTTGATAGCAGAGTATCTTGGAGTGGTGGTTTAATCGGGGGTCGGGGCTGCAGGCACAGATGAGAACAGTCAATATTTCATATCTCTACTTGCAAAGAGACACAGAGGGCAGTGCAAATTCAAATAAGGTGAGACACATGACACCCATACACAGTTTTTTAACCACCTTCCCAATTGGAGATGCTGCTGACAGGGCGATGGGGCTGACAGCGCCTGACATAAGGAATCTATTAATGTCAACATTTGCAAATAGGACCTGGTTTCCAAGATGATGGCGAGGCTCACACTATGGAAACTGGGAAATGAGCACGTGGACAACAATAAAAGTGACGGTTGATTAGCATAAATCAAACTCTTACGCCTTTTGATGTATTGTGCTGTGTGTGTAGACGCGGCTGAAAGTTTTCGAGAACGCCGCCGATAAATGGCTGCACTCTGTGATCAAGTTTCAGGTGTGATTATGTGCTGCACATTTCAAAGGTATATGTTATAATGAAATTGGACGGCTGTGGATGAAAGAGGTGTTCCCTGTCCTCGCTGCCAACTCTCATTCGCCGCACTGAACTCAATCAACCATTCAGCCCGCATGTAGATGGAGCTTAGCGTTGGCTTCTCATATTGGTTTCCATTGCCCAGAGAATTACTCTGCAATCAGTTCACATTTCTCATGATATCCCTCGCAGGTTGACTACATCTGCTTTCATTCAGAGCGCTCAAATGAGCTCCAGTCTTATCAGGGTCGAAATAGCTGCTCCGTTTGATGGGATGTGATCAATTTTAGCCCGGTAATCATGTGCTCGTGAAGATATTAAGGCTGTGACTGCGTTTCACGCCCATGCAGACTTATTTCTATGGTAATGCATTTCATTTGCCGTTTCTAAAATTTGCTCACAGCAAATCAATAGGTGTCAATGTGTCTGACTGCATTCTGCATCAGACAAAGACTGTTGAGAATGCATGGAGCACGCGTGCGTACAGTAACGTCCAGCTCCACAGCAGGTGGAGATTTGAAATGAGATATTATCAGGAAGACACGTTGACTGTGTGGAAAATGGACAGTCTTCCAGTTGATTGGGTGAAGTCAGTCGGGATGTGTGAATAAATTGTAAAGCCATCGAGAGGCGACTCAGCTGGTGATAAAAAGAGCTGTTTGAATGGAAGTGTATGGGATTGACTGATTTATGTCTTGCACTACTGTATATCTGCTGCTCACAACTGTACTTACTCACACACTCACACACACAGTTGTATCTATCTATCAAAGAAAGAAAGAAAGAAAACAAAAAGCTGCACTAACATGGAGGAAAGAATGAGCCTTCAAAATAATTACTTGATATCTCTATATGTCTAAATTATGTTCTCGTTTACAGGAAAATACAATCAATACAATCCAAATCTTATTAATGTAATGCTTAAAAACGTTCCGATTAAGTTCAGATTATATTGAGGGAAAGCATGACCTGTTGCCATTTGGAAAGACTGAAATGGAAAGAAATGGTCACAATCTTTTTCTTTGTTGTTTTGGAAATAGTAAATATGCCAGGCCTGCAAATGGCACTGCTCCCCTTTAAAGCCATTAAATAAAGCTTTATTCGATTATACTTGACAATGTTTACAATCAAGAAAGCCAGGGTGACTAAAGAAAGAAAATAAAAGTTAAGAATTTATAAAGCGAGACGTCGACAATGGCGACAAAGATGAGTGACAGTGAATGCCAGCACAAGACAGAGCTGGGACTATGATATCATTGTTTTCCCAAAGGAGCGTGTTTGGAGATTTTCAAGCTCAGGGACCCATTTTCAAAAATATATCATTTCCTGGTACGTCCATGTGGATAAATGAAATTGTCGGATTGGCGTGGACTCCTTTCTGTGTGGACAGCCGCCATAAGCCAACCATTACATTGTCAACTGGTGAAATACATGTCAGCTGATGTGTGCGAACATGAATACACAGGTTGATGATATGAAGTAAACAAACACAATCCTTTTCCCATGAAAATAAGGTCGGATACACTCCCGTGAGAGAACCACATGCATTTCTCTCCGCTACGTTGGAAAGAAGAGCGGAGTGCATTGTACCTGTCTCTCTGTCTGGCCTCAGTGAAACACTGAAGCTGCTGCTGCTGTTTGATCTCTCCACAGAAGCCTGCGTTTGGCACTTTTGCAAGGCCTCGCCACTTGGGTGCTGAACTGCTTCATTCCGGCTGCCTGTGTTTGTTTGTGTAATGCCAGGCTGTGATTTCACACGGCCATAATTAAATCAAGCCTAATCCACTATTCATACATTCTTCTTCTGAATTATTCACACAACAGTTTTATATGTTATTGCATTTTTTTATTTTATTTTTTTTTTTTTTACCCTCAAAGATAGTTAAAACCAACCGGGCTGCTGTTATTGAATAGACCTTCCCTCAGGATTGCTTATATTAATTAAGTTCCCATCACCTCCACCTTATAATAATGCAGAATGCAGTCATGTAAAAGCTGTGCTTGCGTGTTTTTGCTTGGGCAAGTGTGGATTTGCCTAATGCAACTATGCAGTGTGTAATAAGTGAAATTATACTGCCGAGAGAGGGAAAGAGAGAGAGAGCACATCAGCTTTCCAAGAATATCTACACAAACACACAGCACTTTTAGTCTCGCGCTGGCTTCTCAATAAAAGTTGAATTGCACAGAAATTGCAGAAAGTTGAATAAAGCCTCCCTAGAAAAAGTGTCTCAGGTGATGTTAATATACAGTATTTGATTGAGCATTAGCCCTGAAATCGAAATTCCATTATAGTATTAAATTTACACAGCTCAAACCCCTAATTCTAGTGAAACGAATCAACCCAAAATATAGACATTTCATCCTTTGGAGCAAACAACAGACTTTGTAAAATGTGATATTCTGTTTGATTTACTTAGAGAAGATCCCACTGAGATAAAGCAGCCTGAGCAATATACCAAACCACCATTGCTCCCCAGACGTAAATAAGTGCCGCCCACTGATCCTGCACACGGTTTGTCTCCACTACTGGTGCAGAGGTCAAACTCACTGTCACTATGGATGTATGTGTGTGTGTGTGTGTGTGTGCTTATAAAACTAATTCTAAATCTCATTTTCAAAAGAGACCTGGAGGAAGCAGAGCTGAAGATGCTGAGATTTTCATTGAGAGTGACCAGGATGGACGGGATTAAAGATCAGCATATTTGAGCCGAGTCAAGGTTGAAATGGTTTGGTCCAAATATGACATATTGCAGTGTTTCCCAATGTACCGCCCCCAGCAGTTGAAGCGATATGAGGGTGGGTTATGGAAGGGGTGTGGTTAGAAGAGGTTTAAAAAAGAGAGTAACGATGACAATAACACAAAAAAAACGACTTACCTTGGCTACGGCGTTCCATCAAATGAGCGCAACGCGTGATATCGACACCTAGTCACAGCTGTTTGATGACGACACAATCTAGGTACCAGATTATTGTTATTTATGAGACCACTATGGGGGGAAAAGAGGAAGACTATAGAGACAGTGTGAAGGAGGACATTAGGACAGTAACAGGAGACGACACGAGAGAGGACAAGATGGAGAAAGTCGATCTGCTACGCCTAGAAGAAGATTCAAAAAGAGACCTGACATAGACATTAGCTGCATCAGACTTTATGTGCAGACAAGAGCACCGAAAACAGAAATCAACAACTGAGTATCACAGTAAAGTTAACATGCAGACAACGGCAAGAAATGAGCAGCCAACCAGAGAAGACAACTTACAGTAATGAGCTCTGAGAATAGTGCACAGTGACAAATCATACGGCGCTGTGATGAAGAGACTGCAGCGTTTTGACATGCAGCTGGTAAAATATAGTAGATACAACCACGATGTCAAATCAAAGTGAAGTTTATATTTTCTAACATAAGGTTTTCTTTTGGAAAAGAGAATCATCAATTAAAAACACCAAGTTAATGCCTCTGGAAGTTGATTTCCCTTAAGTGGTTAAAGACTTTTAAATGATTCAAGATGTTGGTGTAAGTTAGAGAAAACATGTGCCTCCAGATTAGAGGCCGTTAAACGCTTATTACCCTTTGTCCTTTTTTAACTTTTCTCATAACACATCAATTTATGTGACAAATGTCTTACACGTGAATATAAATCATGTGTGAAATAAGTTTTTTTTTTTGCCCACATGCCAGTGGAAGTCTGCCAGGTGGAAGGAGACACAGAGGTTAATTAGGCGTAGTAGATTCTGAAGTTCTGGTTCAAATGAAAATCAAATGACACCCAGCGTCATCCATCTCTGCCGAGCCACTCTCTGTGCACCTGTCAGCGTCTCATATTGAAATGGCAGCCAAAAGGTTTGTATATAGACATCTGCAGGGGCTCTCCTTCCTGTGTTAAAGGTCCAGTGTGTAAGAAATGAACGGCGAAACAGAAGATTGTCACAAACAGAGGACCCCGTCCGCTCACCCCTCCCCTTCTCCAGCGTGTCAGAGAACTACAGTGGCCTGCACATATCAGAGAGGATGTTATTCATCTTTATTTGTATAATAAGATTATTCATCAAAACGCAAACATCACTCCCTGGCGGCTTTAGAAACATTGGCTCCTCCCACAAAGCAGGACTCTTGCTTATTCTAAAGCTATGAAAATGAAAATGATTCTTGGATTAGAGCTATGATGCACCGTTATACAAACACACTAATGGTCAGTGCATTTCATTTCTGCCAATAAACCCTCGTTACACACATGACATTGAAATAGGATACAGATTGATACAATTGGCGCATTTCCACCGGCTCTTCTCGCCAGAAATCAAGCCAAACAGCGGCGAACTGTAGATAAGTTAAAAATACTTAACAATCCTAAAAACGCTGGTTAATCTCAACAACTACAGAAGTCTGGTGTAAAGTCGCTCGTGTGTATGTGTGTGTGTCGCGTATAAAACGAAGTCACCGCAGCTTTACTCACAGTGATGACTCCGCCCACGTTAAGTAGGTACTTTTTTTGTGGTGAAGATGCAACCTAATCGTTTCGTGCCGTGCCATGCCGAGGCGAGGCAAGAAGAGCCGGTGGAAATACGCCAAATGCCTACTGAATCTATTTCCATTGTTACCTGTGTTTTGTTTTTTTGCCGCTTGCTCCTTAGGCGACGCCCTCCTCCTCAGCTGACTGAACAATGGCTGGTGTCATTGGACCCAATTCAGCCGTGACTGCTCTGTTATGTACCACAACAAAGTGTTTCTGTGACCTCGGTCCCTCTCGTGTAGTTGTTTTTAATTAGTGCACATTTGGCTCAGTTGATAGTTAATTAGATTTCTGCAGATTTTAAAAGCTGATTTCATTCATCATCTACCACTTTATCCTCTACATCATTTTGAATTATTGTGGTGGAAGGCGGCTGTCAGTCCATTGCAGGGCCACACAGAGACAAACCACACTTCACTCTCACATTCATACCTATGGTCAATTTACATTGACCTCAGCATGTTGTTGGACTGTGGGAGGAAGAAAAACCACACTCACACGGGGAGAACATGCAAACTCCATGCAGAGTGACTGGTCTTGTTGCTGCTAAACCACTACACCAACCATGTGGCCAATTTATAAGTTGTTTATTGTTACCTCATGTCATGACCAAGAAAGCTGGTGGTGTTTAGTTGTTCTCTTGTCTTGTGGTTCCTGTTTTATTTTGAAATATCTCCCTCCTCTCGTTTCAGGTAACTTGCCCCATCCCCTAGTCTGATTGTCTGCCCCGCCCTGATTGTTTCCACCTGTTGCCAGTCTTGCCTTGTGAACCAGAGCAACTCCCGCGCCTTTGTCTTGTCAGGAATTATCAGCATTTGCTCCATGCCACTGTTTTTTCTGCGGCCTGTTAGTGGAAAACCAGCCTTGCAATGTCAGGGCCGCCGACCCAGAGTCCTTCAGTGTCCAAAATCAAGAAATGTGAACTGCTTCACGGCACTGCGCACACACACCCACCCTAGCCAGGTACCAGGCTATGAGATCACAGCAGTAATACCGTTATTGTGGATGTTCATCATGGCAGAGGTTGCGAAAAGAAGCAGAGAAAACTGTAGCCGGAGGAAGAGGAAACGGCTGTCGGTCCGAGCGAGGGGCCACGCATACTGTAAGTAAACATTGGGCCAACATTTTATCGAATTGAAAAACACAGAACGTGGCTCCATGACTCCGCGTTCGCCAGCTCTATTGAAAACAAATGCCACATGGCCAGGAGAAGGGAAGGGAGGGGGTGGGCATCAACAGTGAGTTTTTACAACAGTGAGAATAAAGTGTTAGACAGTGGATGGATGTCTGTTTACAGTGGTCTCATAAAAATATAACCTCCACTTTAAAATCAGTTCCCATTTTGTCACATCCGCCAAGGAGATTATGTTTAGTTATGGTCACTGACCTTAAGTGATTATTATTTATTCAGTATGGACTGATGGTATTTGCTTGTTGGATTTTCTTGGGCTTTTAGTTGTGTTTCCCTGTCTCTTTGCTCTTGATTTATTCCCCTTCTTTGTCCTGTTTTTGGGACACACGGTGAAGCACTGTTGCCTCGCAGCAAAAAGGTTGCCGTTACGCATCCCGGTCTGGGCCTCTCTGTGTGTAGTCCACACGTGCAGAGCAGTGGCGATTGCTCTAAGCCCAGCTTCCTCTGAAGTGTCGTCAAATATCTACTACGCTGTATTTACATTTCAATACTAAACGTGCGCTGGAACGCGATTAGAACTAGTGATGTGTCGTTCGTGAACGTTTCGTTCAAAATGAACTAATCTTTTATATGACTCTGGAGTAATGAGTCATCTCAGTGAGTGATTCGTTCATTTTCATGCAGTACCTTCCTTCGCCACATGGCAGACGGCTGCATAAGCTCAGTTAGCAGGACAGGAAACAGAAATGATTAGTTCAGGAGTGACTCAACTGAGTGGTTCGTTCGTTCATTTTCATGCAGTACCTTCCTTCGCCACACGATGGCAGGCAGCTGCATAAGCTCAGCAGGAAAGGGAACAGAAATGATTAGTTCAGGATTCACTCAACTGAGTGAGCGTCCGTCCTTAGGTCACGTGACAGCTACCTAGTCACTGTCGTGCTGTTAAACAACAATGGCAGAGAGGATACTGGACACAAGTCACTTTATTGAGGTGTGTATTTGCTTTCCTAGGGTTTCATATGGTTTGAATTGCTTGTGGCATTTTGTTTATTATACTTTGTCAGCTGAAGCAAACCATGTTAAGTGTTTGATAACCGCGGTCTTTTTTTACAACGCCCACAAGAGGGATACAGCGCCAACCGCTGTAAAAATGAACGAAATGACTCAAAAAAAGATTAGTTCAATTTACTGTCCGAGAGTAAAAGAGATCCGAGTCAGTAAGAAGAGTCGAACTTCCCATCACTAATTAGAACGTGTTACTAGTTTTTTCAGACTCAGCTGTTTATCACGGATGACGGATCGTCTTAGGTGAACTGTTTTCTATGGGACGGCACAGATTAGGTTCTTTTCGCTGCGGAGAGCTCGACGGTGATTGGACAAACGCGGCAAAATCGTCACTTCCACGGAAGCTCAGTTCTCTGGGCTTCTGCATTATGATTGGCAGAACTGTCATTTGATTGACAGCGTTGCAGAAACGTACACGACAGCGGAGCGTTTTCGTGTACGTGTGGATTATGCGAGTGAAGTCATGTGTGTTGGTCACTGTGTGTTATTTGCTCGGCGATGTAGCCCGTTTTCATATACACTGTAAATAAAAACACCATTATAGCATTTCAATTTTACATAATTATCCCGTTTCCTTGTTGCCGTTGTTCGTTTGCAGAATTTATGTAAGAATTGATGTAGAAATAACTGAGCCTGAAATGAGCTTCCCCTGTTTCAAAGACCAGCAACCACCATTGATGCAGAGGTTGTGAAGACAGATGGATCAGCTGTACTCTTGTGCCCACGGGAAGCGACAGCACACACTGAATATTTTCTAATCTTAAGATAATTAAAAACTCAGATCATGAGTGAAATTGCTCAAAATTCATTTGACGTCCTCTGCTTTTCTCAAAGTGTTTGGTAAATGTTTACTTTGGTCTTTTTACTGATAGATAATTTGCTTTCCACGGCCTTCAGGCTATGGTGAGTGTGCGCGCATCAATATTTCACTCACTCAAGTCGAACAGGTAAAAAACAAAATATCAGTTCCAAGAAAAATCTGAGAGCACTGTGCTGTGGAGTGTGTGTGTGTGTGTGAGTTGGTCTGAAGTTTAATGAGGCTTGTCTGTCTTTGCAATTTCTCTCAGTGAATCAATTTGATATTCATACACTGAGAAGTACGTCAGTGTGAATCTTCAAGGGGAAAAAAAATGCTCATACACATAAATTATTTCATTGCAATGAAAGGCAACAAACATTTGCCTTCCATTACTGCAACGCACTGTTTATGCTGTCAGTAACACTGTGTGGGTGGACAGAAAATGTCCAACAAAGTTACATGAGTCTAGAAATAAGCATGAACTCGTCACTGCTTTGTGATCACAAACGTCACTTAAACATTTCTAGTGGCGTCAGCGTTGGTTTTTTTTTCATTATCCGTCACTGAAAAATCTGAAAACTCGCCAAAGATTTCAGTGAAGGCTTTGTTTTCCGTAGCACGTAATCTCAAGACGCCATTATCTTCTCCTTCTGAGAGAGTGAATTAATCTGTAGTGGTTTGTTGATTTCCACTCTGCTGTCACATAACTCTCGAAATGTCTGCGCGGTATTAAATACTCCTTGGTCAGCATTAGGGGAAAGTTTCACATTGAAGGCAAGCTGGAGTACCTCTCCTGTGTCGTGGTGTAGCATTGCCGTGAACTCTGTGTGGCTTTTGCACTTTGTGAATAAGTCAGTTCACACACATGGACCCTGCTCTGCTGTGGCGTCAGTGTGTATGTATGTATGTGTGTATATATATGTATATATGTATATATATATATGTGTATATATATATATGTGTATATATGTATATATATGTGTATATATGTATATATGTATGTATATATGTATATGTATGTGTATATATACAGTATGTGTATATATGTGTATATATATGTATGTATGTATATATGTGTGTATATGTATGTATGTCTGTGTATATATATATATATTTGTGTATATATGTATGTATGTATATATATATGTATATATATATATGTGTATATATGTGTATATATATATATATGTGTGTATATGTGTGTATATATATATATATATATATATATATATATATATATATATATATAGGACTAATAATTATCTTCTGGAGCACAACATACATTTTCTGTGTTTTTGTTTAATCAACTACACAACTACGACATCACAAACACAATTAGCATGTAACACTCTCTGCCCTTAGACCCCTCACATCGAGTGAGAAAAAAAACTCCAAACACCACAGACATGCAGTAGGTGTCACATGAACCCAAACAAGTTCAGCAGATAACAAACAAATCATCACATTTACAAAGAGAGGAAAGAGGAGAAGATGGAGACCTGGAGCAAAAAATTAATAACATTAATGACAATATCATCATCACTTTTATCTTTATCATCTCATCCAGGGTGTGACATCATGTTGTTTACTTCAACATCATCAGGGATACCTGTGAAATAAGAACAGCGAGAGAGAGAGCTGACTTTAAGATTTATTTAACAGCAGTGTTTTGTGTGTGGAGTGTTTGTTTGAATTGTGTGTGTGGGTGTGTGTGTGTGTGTGTGTGTGTGTGTGTGTGTGTGTGTGTATGTGCATTTATTTCATTTGAGGTCGAAAAAAGTTTCTTCGTACTGTAGTCCTTGTAAAGACCAACTTCTGTAATTGTCTACTCCGCCCTAACGTGAGTACTAGAAAACTGACATTTACAGCAGCAACGTAAAGTTATATCCACAAATTGACAGATAACTCCAAAATAAGTGGAGAAATATAGGTTGAGAGTCCCCATCCACATGGCACAAAGGCTCAGTGAATGGTTTGATAAATGTGAAAATGAAGTGAGTGATGTGCTGCATGGCCTTCATCTGGTTTGAATGTGTTGAATGGCAGTAACAAGAAATTAGATGTTGTTCTTTTCATGTGTGAATTCGAAGCGATGCTGTAAACATACATGCCAACGTTGACAAAGGATAAAGCCCTCTTTTACTTTTACCAATAAGTAAAAAGGAAGTGAAGTGAATAGCCTCAGCATGGACTAAACTAAAAATGGCTCCCGATGAAGTAAAAGTGTTTTTGTATCACATTGATTTATCTGCCTCTCAAGGATGTTTACACATTTGAATATTGTTGCATTTCATTTTATTTCCAAAGGATGATTAGGGCTGCTTGAAATGTTCATATTACGTTTAATCAAAATGTGTTTGAAAGTGGCATTTTATCATAAAAACGATGGGCTCTTAACAGCCTTACAACCAATAATCATCAAGTTGTACATTGTGACTGACATGTCTCGTTTTTATTGGATTCAAACGTCAACTCGTATATATTTAATGACAGTTTACCAAAAAAAAAAGATAAAAAATTAATGAATAATATCAAGTATTTACAGTCTGTCTCCGACTGTGCTTTGATTGGGCCACAGTTTTTGAGAACCTATGTATCTCCACGCATCAGTTGGGTTGTTAAACCTAAGCAACAACAGATATTGTGGATATGCATTTTCAGTAATTATAATTTTTTTCCTTTTAAACAAATTATTATACTGGTATCTGACCAAAGTAAACATGTTACTCTAATTTATTCCAAAGAAGGATCATTAAATTGCCAACGAGCCCTTGCTGAATTGGGCCTCGGTGATAAATGCACGATGAAAAAACAAATCAAAACAAAGTGCCGTTGTAAATATGCCATTACCGAGATAAAATTTATGAATGAAAGTAGTTCCTCGTCATAAATCTCGTCCGTTGTGAATAAAAAGGGCCAAAAAAGAGCGAGAGTGAGTGAGTGAGCGAGAGAGAGGTGCTGAGGGTAACATGTACATGTTTGCACACATGACTGCACAAGAGCAGAAGCAATTCATGAAATAACAAATAGACCGTTTTCAGCCTGAGTAGTCTGAAGTAAGGTGTTCCCTGCCCATAAAAGGAAAACGGGGACCCATTTTGTGAGATTTGTTTAATAATTCAGACCGCCCATAAACCAATTCACTTCAAGTGCCCATGCAGATGGTATTTTTATTCGGCAAAAATGCTTGATACTTGAGAGCAATAATTTACTTGTGATTCTGTAAGTGGCTCGGTGCACCTTCGAGCCACGCGGAATTTACTGAGCAGAGAATCATTCAGGGCCCCTTCTTCAGGATACTACTTCAGCAAAACAATAATTTCATGAATATCATTGAGTTTGTGCTGCGGCAGGAGACGAGGGGTGCGCGCGGTGTGTGTGTGTGTGTGTGTGTGTGTGCGTGTGTGTGTGCGTGCACTCAAGAACCTGTGTTCTTGTGAACTGTGTGAGGGAGCACAAGGAGAGACGAGCTCATCTTGTATGTGACTTGTAGGCGACTTGCACTGCACTACATTGTGTTCATTTTTATATAAAGATGTTTATATGTGTTACTGACTGTGCATGCATATTGGACCTGGAACACACTGGCAGACACTCGCTAGGTGAAAACATGGTTGGCAGCATGGGGAAAAAACAGACATCGGCCACTGAACATAAAGCAAACCAAATAAAATCTACACCTGCTGACTGTAAGTCGACAGTGCCTTAAGAGTGTGTTTGAGAAAATTTTAGATAACAGCACACAGGACTTGTTAAGTGCAAAAAATATGTTATTTTGCAGCTTCGGTGTTTGAAATCTTTAGCTCCGATTTAGCTTCGTCGCTCAAATGAGGCGGCTGCAGACAAGCGGCTCCTGTGTCTCCTCATGAGTTAAAAACACATATTTTCTCTGCAGACTTTGGTGTGGGAGAGTGAGTAGTTTGGATAGAAACATGGAAAAGGCTGCCCAGTGTAGACTTCAGCAGGCGGGGAAACAAAATTAGGCAACCATATTTTCATTGAGAGCAAGCATCTCAGGTACATGACAATAGCAGTGCGTTTGATGATGGCGTCAATACCTCATTCAACTACACTTGAAAAAAAACCCTGAACTAGCCACTTAAAACAGCAGATTTAGCCCTCTTAAACTTCAGACTGTGAAGGTTTAGTTATTTAGTGACATTTTATTTCCCTCACATTCAACTGGAAAACTGAATTCAAATAGCAGACTTGGCTTCCTTAACCCTTTTTGCTGTCAGCAGCTGCTCCCGTGTGAGTGAGCGACAGCGACGGATACAAAAACACAATGTTATTTATTAGAGTCACCGTTTATCGACTGGAGGTGTGAGTATCAAATCCTTGTCCTCCAGTCCCTGTGCCGAATTTTCCAGGGTTTAATAAAGCACAAGTGCCACAGTGCCCCGAAGAAAGACGAGTGGAGTGCATTTCTGATATTTCTGACCTTAAAAAGAAAGAAACAGAAACAGCCACTGAGCCGCTGTAGTTCAAGTAGGCGAGAAGAAGTGCTTAACATTCTGCCTCAAGCTGTTTATTTTCAAGATTCCATTTAAATAAAAGAAGGAAACAAACAAATGTTTTCATTTATTTAGTTTTTCAGTCGCTGTTGAGAATAAAGCAGTGAATGGCAGTGACAGTGCTGATTGACACTGTAATACGGTCCTCTTCCTTTTGACGGGATTAAATTGTCATGACCTCTCAGATATGTAAATAGGCACCGATCTGAGGCTTTGGAAGTGTCAGCATTATTAAATTGTGAGATGAGTAACTTCAGCAAATTATATTGTTTATTTATAACCACATCTCAAAATCAAGTCTATAAACTGTATACATTGATGTGTGTACTGTATATATAGTGTTGTATTAGACATAAGATGGTTTAATAACCCTGACAAAGAATATTGTGAGAATTAGAGACTTTCTTTAGTGAACAATTAATCTTTATTCTTGGAATGACTGGAAAAATGCAGGCTCCACGTGGAGGTGTTTTTAAATAACTCATTAGGTCTGCATGTTAGTGAGCTGGACAGCGTTCTCAAGTGACTTACATGAAATATGAACGTTTTTTTTCCTCCTCATTCAGGATTATTCTACATTTGACATATTACATTGCATGGTTGTTGTTGCTCTGATGGTCTGATTTAGTTCAGAAGCGACTGAGCTTCTGGGATTTTCCTGCACAACCATCTCTTACTGAGAGCGAGAAAAAAGACAAGATCCAGTGAGTGGCAGTTATTAAAAAAAAAAAAAGTCAATATTTTGACATTATCCCGTGTGGTAATGTGCCGTCTTGTTTTAAGTCCGTAGCACAGCTTGACATAAAGATTATATCATGAATCAATTTGCAATATCTGGCAGAAAAATGTGCAATTAGATGCAGAAGACGACATTGACCATGAAAGTCTTTCAGTGCAGCTTTAAAGAAAAAGCTAATAACTCTTGCTTATACTCACCTATGCCACATTTTAGGGGGAAGAGGTGGTGACTGGGGTGTGAAATAGACTCCAAAAGACCAGTTAGCTGACGGACACATGAGGAGGACTTGGGTGGATGGTTGTCACAAAATTTGAATCTAAATAGGCTGGAAGATGTGGTTTTTCTGCCAATAGATCGCAAAAGAGTGTAGAGGGACATCATTTAGAGACAAACAAAGGCAGGTTGGCACAACTGTCCTTTTAAGAACTCTCATGCACTTTCATTCATGTGGACTTAGGCTAATGAAAGTGTTAAAGCCCACATAGACCGGAAGCTCAGTTTCAGAACAAACAGTTCAGCCACTGCTGAGAAAATAGTGCTGTATTGTTTTCCTGGGCTCTGCGAAGCGGATCGGCACTTCCTTAATTTGATGACGTCATCAAAACCACGCCACCACTCCTCTCACCACCGTAGCGCCTCCTGGTGCGGGCACTAGTCCGGGCACATCCGGTTGCGTACATTCAACCGCAGAAGAAGAAGAACTACTCTCGTTGTAGCTGCTGAGATGCAGAGCATCCACCGTGCCAGAGGGGGAGCTGTGTATCTGAGAGCTGGCCTATCTATTACGTCACTTCCAGGTACCTGGCCAATCACAGGACAGTGGGAAAGCTCTCGTTGGCTGGCCAATCACAACACAGTCCACGTTCTGGGGGTGTGGTTTTGGTCTGAAACAGCGCGGCTGACCAGAGCGTCAGTGAGGAGATATTTTGATCGGCTCGTTTGCAGCGATTAGGAGGTTTTTAACCATGAAAACAAGTTAATATATGTAAGTAGACCTCCATAACTAACACATATGTGTGATACAAGCATTCTATGTCACCTTTAACCTTAACGATAACAAGCCTAAAGCCTGGTTCACGCTGGATGAGGCGTGAGTGTTGCCACTGCGCTGCGTCTGGCTCGTGTCTAGGTCGCGACACCACACATATGATTGCGACTTTACTTTCCGATGCATGTCTGACAGAAAGCGCTGCGTGACTTTTGTTTATTCGGATGGAGATGGAGAGAATCTGCACTGTGGTAAAAGATGAAAAGAACAGCCCGGAGCAGGGGTTCTCAAACTTTTTATACCAAGTATCACCTGAGAAAACATTGAGCTCTCGAAGAAACACAATTAACATTAAAATAATGATATCGTATAAATTGGTCGAGCAAAGTCAACTACTTTACACAGGAGGCAGATTTATTCCCAATAAGACAATTTCCTCCTCTTCCTCACATATACTTCAGACACTGGTAAAGCAAAATTAGTTTATCAGTTAAACTCGTAAGGTGTCAGTTTTATGTAATCATGTTGGTAAAATGTCAATACTATTATCAGCATCTATTTTCTATATCTATTTTATGTTGGGAACTGTGTGTGGAAAAGAAAAAGGCAAGTCGCCAAAACTCAAAAGTAGACGCTCCTCTCATGCACACAGTGTGAATACCCTCATCTGTTAGCACGGGTGCCGACGCGGCCTGTAACCGGTGCAGTCACCTTCCACTTCCAAGACAAGAGGCGTGACCAATGGCCGTACATCAAATGGCGCTTATCCATACAGTTCAAGTGAGGAATAGTACCCGGTGCTTTTGCAGGGTAAGTGAGCTGAGCTGATACTAAAATGTGACGTCAGCACACTGCCTGCCTGCCACTGATTGGTCTGAGAGCGTCGTGGCTTGAAGAAAACAAAAAAAAAACAGTCGGCATACATGGCCGCTGTCCGCTTTGTGTATGTGACAAAAAGCCACAGATGGAGCAGCAAGTATACCAAACCAAACTCACCAAATCCAAAAATAGGTCCACTAAAACCATTTCTTGTGAGTGTATAATACCTATTTTAAGAAATGCGATAAGAAAAAAAATGAGCGCAAGAAATGCATCGCAATTCTGTTTCGTAATTAATACATTTATTTGTAAGATCTTTATATATATGGCATGAAATAAGTCTCATGCTTTCTACAGAAAAATCATCATTTAATGTGTTTTGTTAACATTGTCTAGCAGATTAGTTTTTGTAACATGGTGTTTTTTTTTATTATTGCAGCTTCAGGCTCAGTGTACTCTATGTTACCATGATCACTTGCCTATTTATAAAGTGAGTGTGCTGTTGTGAGGTTATTGCGGTTGTCATTTCAGCACCACAGTGCAATTAAACAGCTCCTCAACACTTCCGCTGAGCACTGTTCTGATCTCTTCCCCTTCTGACCTCTCGACTTTCCTAATACAATAGACGTAGTAAAATCCACATTGCCAGTTTAATATTGTGTGTGTTTGCGTGTGCTGTGCTTCTTAATTAGTAACTAGCACGTGAGCTTGGATATTCTGCCTCATTAGGTCCAGGTTTTAGTCTCCACCAGGACTACTCGTTCCAGACGGGGTACAGATACAGACAAGTGCAGACCCAGAGCTTTGTGCAGCTATTCTTCTTAGGACACTGCATTGACTTCAATTTATTTGGACAGCCTTACAGAAGCATTATCCAGGGTTCCCACATCTCGATTAACATCAAATCCAACAACTATTCAAGGACTTTCCAGGGCCAGTTCCCTCAAATTCAAGGACCAAGTGACACAGCTTAAGATGGGAGGGCAACTTAAAATAAATATCAACTTAACTTCTTTCTTACACAAAACTGAAGCACTTTAAATGACCCATAATAATGACCCATGATTTTTATAAATAGGTTCTACACACAGACACAGGTAGCTGTTCTTTGGACACCACATTGACTTCCATTCCTTGGATAACCTAAACAAAGTATTATCCTTAACCATAACCATTTAATGCTTAACTCTGCTCTCAATTAAAATCTTAAATCTCCTAAACTTAACTTCATTACCCCAGAGATGACGTTCTCCCTCACGAGGACCAGGTTTTGGTCTCCATGAAGACTACGCGTCCTGACAGGGTCAGTGCCTATGCCAGAACATGTCCTCAAGGGGCAACAAATACAAGTACACACTGTCTCGATCTCTCTCTCTCTCTCTCTCTCTGACACACGCACACACACACACACACACACGCTCTCTCTCTCTCTGCTGTGCAGTAGGAGGGGTTGTAGTGACGCTCTCATCCAATGGGCACCGGGTTCCTCTGAACTGAGCTCAGCATCTCTGTGTCAGCGGCACTTTTTCGCCAGACAAGTAGGGACTGTCTCTGACTCGGCATCCGAGAAGAAGAAGAAGAAGAAGAAACACACGGCTCCAGGAATTACTGAGGTGGCGTTTTTCTGGTTTTTTTTTATTTGTGGGCGAAGAAAAGTCATCTCTTCCCATTTTTTTCACCCTCCCTTTTGACGTGTTTTTTTTCCTCGCAAAGATGAGTGTGGGCTGCTTGATCCTGGCGTGCACCTTACTTGTGGGCGCATCCTCGGTAAGATGAGTTTATTTCTCCGCGTCTTTTAACGGCAGAAGAGTGTTTGGCGGAAGTGCTGCACTGCTGGTGCTGGTGCTGCTGTAGTGCTTTTTTTTTACTGCATGAGCCAGTGTGAAAGTGGCTGTGGGAGGCTTATTACTTTCACCCCGCAGTGTTGCGCTAAAGGCAGCGTGTCATCGAGCCCTAAGCGGCCACGCTTTAGGTCAGGATTGTTAAGAGGAAAAAAAAAAAAAGAAGAAGAAGAAGAAGAAAAAGTCACTGACAACTGCCCTCATCAGCAACCCCCTTCCCTCCATCCTCTCGCATAAATAAGCTGCAGTGTTTTTTTTTGCAGAGGACAGTGTTTGACCACAGCGGCGTCTTCTCCTCGCTCTGTTGGACGCGATCAACTTCGCTTTTACGCACGGTCATTTCTCTCCGGTCACATCCCTGGGATTAATGTGCGACTTGATGACTCGGTTATTTGGTTGTTGAGTAGTGCGTATTAACGCAGGGTGATTTGGGGAGGAAAAACGGAGCAGTCAGCTGAATTTATTTGCAAACTTGGCAAAAATCAGCCAGCGCAATCAGCTTCATTTCCGACCCCCCCCACCCCCCAATAATCTCACGATGCAGCAGCAGTTTGATGAGTTTTGCTGATGTGGAGTCTGGGAAATTGTCAGTTGTCTGTATGTGCACAGCGTCTATAGGGAAGGCATGGATGAGTGAAGTGGAGGATTAAAAGAAAAGAGGATACCCACATATATGCCTGTTTTGCATGTGTATATATGTGTATAGTGTATAAATGTATGTCACACACACACGCATTCTGGTTTCTGTGACTTAAGGGGACATTACACTGACTTGCATTCATTTCCTGGAGACTTACTCTCACCTTAACCTCACTGTAAAACATGTCTTCACCTATGTAATAATTCAAATGATGGGGACTTGCTTTTTGTCCCCATAATAAGTGACTCTGTGAGCACAAACAAACTAGGGCTGCAACAATGAATCAGTGACTAATGTAACTGTCAATTATTTGATACATGCATTTATTTTTTAGTCGTTAAAACAAGCTCACTGATTTTTCAGCTTCTTCCAATGGTATTATTTTCTTGTTCCTTTGCTCCATTCGACAAATAAATCAATAAACATCCAATGTGTAAGATTTGTGTAATATAATTTTAATTTGGCCAAAATGGAAGATCAAATAAGTGTCTGAGCTTATATTTGATGTTCTCGTCTTGATGACCACTCAAAGCTGCTTTTACACTACAGTTTCACCCATTCACTCAGCACATCTCTTTCATACCCATTCACACGCTGCTGGCGCAGCCTTCAGAGGCAACGTGAGGTTAAGTGACTTGCCGAAGGACACATCGGCATGTAGACTAACGGAGCCGGGAATTTAACTCACAACTAGGGCTGCAGTTTACGAATATTTTCATAATCTATCGATTATTTTCTCGTACATTCATTCTCAAATGTCTTGTTCGCAAAAGCGTAATTATTCAGTTTTAATGACTTATTTGTTATTAGGAGCAAAGAGAATGTTCACATTAAAGAAACCTGAAAAAATTGAGAGATTAGTTTTAATCATTGAAAAGCTCTCGAACCGATTATTATCAAAATTGTTGACATTAATTTAGTAATCGTCAAAGTAGCTATGCATGTTTTTGAGCGTACAGTCACGTAATTGTACGACTTATTGTTTGCACTACCACGGAATAAGCCCTTTTATCCAATCGAATCCAATCCAGTGTTATTTGTAAAACACTACAGAACAATGACAGTCGATATTCACATCTGGAGGAGGTCTTCTTCATGAAGGCCACCATGTTGGATTACCCTGTTTTTAATGGGCAGACTAAACGTCTTTTGAGGTCTTCCTACATGCTTGGAAGGGAAGTGTGAGGTGAGAGATAGTCACCTGCAAAATGCAACTTAACCAGTAGATGTTGTTCCACTCTACCATTTTTAAAACAAACCGAGAACATCATCAGTGAATGACATTTTCTGGACTAAACACAAAAAAGAATTGGCACATTCATTGATTAAATAATAATAGTTAGATGCAGCCCTACCTGGAACACACACGGGTTTGAGCTTCTGTCATTGACTTCCATCCATTTGTTCAGCCTTACCGTAGCTTGACCTCTTCAGACATGCTCCACAAACAATAATCAATAAACAAAAAGGGCCACATGGAGGAATAGTAGCTAGTAACTGATGCCTTGCAGCAAAAAAGACTTGCTCTGAATGAGGGCCTTTCTGCATGGAGCTTGCATGTTCTCTTAGTGTGCGTGTGCGTGTTCTCCGGGGTTCTCCAGTTTCCTCCCACAGTCCAGAACATACACAAAGGTTAATTGGACACTCTAAGTTGACCATAGGCGTGCATGTGAGAGTGAATGGTTGTTTGTCTCTCTATGTTGGCCCTGTGATGGACTGGTGACCTGTCCAGGGTGTGCCATGCCTTGTTAGACCATGAATGAATGAGTGAATGAATAAATGACTGAATGAACAAAAACATGTAGGGAAGTGAAGGGCACAGCTTGCAGCCTGAAAGTGGGTAATGATGCTACATTCAGTCAGTAGTAAAGCGCCTTCAGTATGTTGCTGTATCCTCTATTACCTTTCAGTCTGTTGAGCATTAGATGTGATATCCACCATGGCCTTAATCCAGTCTTTCAGTTGAGGAAATGCAGCCGTTTTTCAGTGTCTCAGTTCTGGAAGCTGTGATAATTGCACAAAGTGTCACCTTAAATCCTAACCCTTAACTATGTCCAGTTAGTGCCCAACCCTAACGTTAACTTAGACCAGTGTGTTTATAATCAAAAGGGTACTTAAGGGGTAACAGAAATGACTATACACACAATGTCTCTTAAAGTGCTCAATGTTTGGATTATACATGTCATGTTAGCCATTATCATCTTAACAATGATTACCATTGCTATCATTATTACCACTTGTGCCATTTATTTCTTCATAATCAACATATGACGACGATGGCCGCATTGTCTGCCCTAATAATAGTAATTTAATGACGATGACCGCGGTTCAATTAATCTGCTCACCCGCAGTGTCCTCTGCGATACTTGATGTTTGACTGCAGCGCTTGTAAACTATGCAGTCTTCAGCCTCTGAAGTGGATTTCCACACCGCGATGGTGTGAGTCCAAAATGCTGTCGTCTGAAGCGAAAATCACTCGCCGCAGCCGCAGAGACTGTGGGGTTCAATATCAGTCTGAAAAGGGCTGTGAGATCAGCTTGTAACCCTGTGGCCGCAAGTCAATTTGCCAATGCTTAACAGGCCGTCTTGTTTTTATTCCCCAGGGGAATAAGGCAGTCCAGCCTCTCAAAGCCCCGTGCAGACCTGGCTTCTCCCAGAACTTCTACACAGTGATTGTCTCGAGAGACGTACTGCACGGCCAGAGCATTCTCAAAGGTAAGTCTGCCATTTATTGACTGGTGATATTTTCTCTTCTATATGCCCAGATGTGTCCACCGTGATTGAGTGAGCGAGTGTGTGTGTGTGGCTCTCCATCACACCTAAAGGAGATCAGAGCATGCACTGGTTGTGGCTGTGCAACATAAGCAGCTCATCATGAGCCCTCGCGCATAATGATTGTGTGCAAATGGTAAGCAGATGGATCGAGTTGTGATAGCAATTGGATTGACTTAAAAAAAAAAGGAAATCTTTGCATGCGTTTACATGTGATATGACAGCAGGTGTGTGGAGTTGTCATTTGATGTGGAGATTGTGTGATGAATGATCCTCCCACCCAAAAAAATCACAGTGATTGCAGTAATAAGCAAAAAACAAACATTAAAAGAAAATACATTTCAGTTTTTGATCAACTGAGCAGCAGGCTGACAGTGCAGACGAATTTAAATAGCCTGCTCCCCACTCTGTGTGTTTGCTGCTCGAAGCCCCTAAACTTTTATTTTTATTCTCGTCTCTAATATGTTTCCCAGCACTTTTATTCTTTCGTGGTTTCAGAGAGAAATTCAATTCTGTTTTTATTTGCTCCATTTCTTCTCAGCGCGGAATGCGCCGTAAGGTTCATCTCCTGTCACGTCAGATTACGCCGAAATATCTTCAGTGACCCTTTTATTTGCTGGCGAATCTTTATCATGTTACAGAGCTGTCCCTCTCGGCGACCTATCGGCTATCTGTAACGGACTCGGAGCGTTCCACTTTTGGAAACGCAAGATGCAGAAATGACCTGTACGTCTACGTTGTGCAGTATTTCACATCCGTGCTGAATCAGTTTCTGGTGTGAGAGTCGAGGGCCCTCTTTTTAAGGTTGCTGCTCATTTCCTCCCATTTTCTTCCCCCATAATCTACTCTGTGCTGTTACTCACCCTTGCAGGCTGCAGCGTACAATAAGCGTAGCTCTCCCCCGACACCGCGCTTTTATAGCCAAATATTTGTCCATTGTTACGTGAAATTCTATTTGCAAGGAGGAAATGGTATTCTCGTTGTAACAGCTGTTTGGGCATTTTCTAGCTGTGAGCAAAACAATTGAATTATTCCAGAGGTTATTTTGTTATTTTGGAGGTGGACGAGTATAGCGCAGCCGATCAGTGGGGAGCGGGTTTGCCTGTAGGGGCTCAGGGATCAGGTTCTCTCCCTCTCTGCGTGTTTGGAAATGGGCTGATGTGTCCTCACTGAACCACATAATGTTAACAGAGTGTGATGTGTCTAGACAGACGACGTATGCCGCTTCCTCCTCTGTATCTGTATTATATTCACATGTGTCTCGAGGGGATGTTGCACCATGTCCCAGCATATACTGCAGCTGCTAATGGCACATTTCAAATAAAGGTAACGGCAAAGCTCAGCCGCATTAATGTTATTTAACTTATGTGCTACATAAGCTCCTATTTGGATCTCGTATTGTCTTTGCCAACCGCCGCTCTGTCATTTTGTTTGTTTCTGTGTTTGGTCTGTGAAAAAAATCAATGTGAAAGCCATTCTGTCCTCCCAGCTGGCAGCTCAAAGGGATACTGCATGTGCTGCAATAGCTTAAGTCCACATGCAGTGATTAATGTGCATTGGTCAGCCATATACTGAGGATCTGCTTTCTATACAGTGGGAGGAAACCTTTAATACTAACACCACAATATGTATAACCTCAAAATGTCACTTACAAGGAAATGAATGGGCCAGGGAGGAGGCGAGGGAGGGTCCGGGATGCAACCGAGCTGGCTAGGGGGTTGCTGGCCCGCTCTGGGCTGTGGTTGTTTTCCCCCTGGAGAGCTGTGCAGTGAGCGATTGGGGAAGGACTAAAAAGATATGGCCCAGCAGGTGCAGCATGATCCAGGCTTGTGTTTCCCACCATTGAACAAGGTGTGAACTGCAGCCCTTTAATGCTCAGGGGACAAGGTGGATTTGTTTCAGTCCTCTTGGATTGTTGGGACCTATGTGTACGTAGTTTAAGAGAAACAAAACAAAATGTTTGATGTCGGATTCATTCAGGCCTATTGGGAGTTAAGGGAATGTGTTCGTGTTAGTGCTCTTCTTCTTTTCTGGGAAATCTACATCATGATTATGTATTCATTTATTTGAATAATAGTCATTGTACATATTTCTTATCCAAAGTTGGCACTGCACAGACTGGTGCCCTTAGTCACTGCTTACTGACACATTGGACAGACTGACATATGTTAAGGAAATTCGATTTGCATTAGGACAAACATAAAAACACTTACTCTTAGACAACATAAAGCCGGATGCTGAATTGACCGTGGGGAGATGAGTGGTGAAAGAAACAACAAATGACATTCAACAAAGGTCCTCAGCTGGATGCAGACTGGGGATGCTGAAGGTCAGGCTAAAAGTTCACATCAACCTGCAATTTTATTAAAAAACAAACCAAAAAAAGGACACAAAACAATAGCTCTGATTAAAAAAAAACTGAAAGCATTTTATTTGGTTTTAGAGGGGAGGCGGAATCTCTCAATTTTTCCACCTGTATGATGTGTCACACAAAAACCATTCAACGCTGCATTAAACCGAGAAGGAAAATGCAGTAAATACAGTTGACTAACACACTGGTATGGTCCTTGCATCTGTCTATTGGTCCCTGAAGGAAATGGGTAGTGTCTGCTGAAGACTTGAAAGGTCATTTTTGAAGTGTAATGCATAATTTGCTGCCCCCTTTGGTCATTCATTGCTGCTTTATAGGTTAAAAAGGCTGTTATGGGTTTGTGGTTGACCATAAAAGACCTTTTGTTTAACTAACTCACAAATCTCTGTGCTGCTGCTGCTAAGTTGTGCTAAATAAATCATCCCATGCTCCCATGGAAATGTTTAGTCTTCTGTGCGATGGGTCAGGATTGGTGGGAGAGTCTATGGCACACAGGCGAGCTAGCAGCTGGGGCCTTGAGTTGTGGTCTGTGCCTATTGTGGGCAGATAAGCAATGGAAAGAAATATTCCAGTAATTGCACATGTCTGTGTAAACCATCATCTCTGTGGCAAGAGCCTGGAACAGACACCGAGGAACACAAACGAGAGAATGTGTTCTCCCCACAAAACACATTGATATGCAATACAGTTCAGCCAGGATAGTGTTTCTTTAAGTCACTGTTGACTTATTTGGAAAGAGAGCAGTGATGACTCTCTCTCTCTGCTCCTCCTGTGTTTTCCGAGTGAGAGAGAGTGGGCAACTCACCTCGGCATGCTTGCGATGCTTGTCTCCCCAATTTCGCCAACATGTGACAATGGAAAAAAATATTGCAGAAATGGTATTGAATTGATACCAGTGCCTCATTGGTAATACCAAATGATCAGCCTGTGGCTAGGTACACCATTGCTCCCTGGGCACTGCTCAGTGGCTGTGATGGGTTCAATACAGAGAGGAAGTACCAAAAAAAGTCCATGTTACACATATTATAACTTCACTTCCGAATGGTTATCAGAAAATTATAGTGCAATTGATTACCATTTACTTCCCAGTCGTCCCCTAAACATAGCGCAGTGGCGTGAAAACTGCCATCATGTATATACATGACAAAACACACAAACTAGTGATGGGCAAAGCATTATTTGGTGCACTGAATAATGAGAATAATTAAAAAGATTAGTTTAGCGAATCGTTCAGTACTTCCTGCATGACTGGAACGCAGACTCCGTCTGACACAGTCACTGAAGTGAAATACGGCTCAACGGGTTGTGATTGGGCTCATGAGTGGCGGCTTTCAGCAGTGCTGACACTAAATCCACCAGACTCTGTTAAATATTGAGATTTTAGAACTTTCCTTACTAAGTGTTGGGGATTAAAACATTAGGGTTTGTAAGTTTTACACTGTCCGGGGTGATTTTTGTGGTCATCGCGCCCAGTGACACCATTCTCTGACCAGTGGCCGACAGTCACATTTTAGTATGGACTCGGCAAGCTTGGAACCTTGTCCGAGCATGTACCAAAAAAAACACCAGGTACAATGGTGGCGCTATCCCTAATGGAAAAGCAAGTCTACCGGCTAAAGATAGTGTTGTCCACCAGCTCTTGGAAAATCTGGTCTGAATCCATGATTTACCAAGAGTTACCCATGAAATCCAATGATGAGATGATTGGCAAACTCTTCCTCGCAGCTTTCCACAAGACTATTTATGGGTATCATTATCCCTATAGATCCTATCTTAACAAAACACAGTCTTCTGTGTGTATTTTTCTTTTTGAAGGGTTTTGAAATACAGCAGACTGCCACTTGCAGCTGTGGGCAAAGTGAATTAAACAATGTGTATACTTACTGTCAGTACAGACAGCATCACAGGGTTTGTGTCTATAAGTACACATAATCTTTTCACAAAAGCCATTGCTTTGTAATTTCAACTCCAACTCTAAAACAAAGATAGAAAGGCTTTTTCATTTCCAGTCCCTGTGTTGTCTCTTGATTCACAGGAGATGGAAAAAAACCCAAAAACAAATAAAACAACAAAAAATCTCTTATTGTGTCCTTTATTCCCTAGTCTTATATTATAAAATCGAGTCTGTCTTGTGCAGGTTTTGTGTAGCATGGGGAGAAATGACATACACATAGTGTACTTTAATCTAAAAGATTAATTTGAGTAAGATCATGCCTCCATCAGCTATACGCTTTCGGCATGGATTTTCTGTTGTATAATTCCATCTCTAAAAAAGAAAGGCAAAAAAAAAAAACTTGTAACATGACCCCAATTAGACTGCAGCAAGGGAATCTGGCAGGGAGCCATATCTGCTTTGAAACTGCCAGCTCGCTGTTCGCTGTGCTGTGGAGAACTTCTGACTCCTAACCTACTACCCAAAGTGACAGAGCTTTCATAAGTACATCCAGACCCAAGAACCGAGGAAGGGGGTAGGATTTCGTTTCCAGGCATTTAATAAGCGGGATGCCATTTTCCTCTCTGACTCATGAACATCTCTCTTGTCCTCCAGAGAGTCTTTCATCTCTGCAGCCAGGACCTGCAGTCTGTGGCGAGCTGATAGAATACAGGTACAGAAGATGAGCCACATCATTTTTCTTTATCTTGGCTGCCTTTTTACCAAACCAAGCTCCGCTCCTATATCGCTCAAACTCCCTACAACATGACATACACGCTGAGCCAATTCCATCAAGCAAGCCACCCAAGATATAGTACATGCCACAGCACAATGCCTTTCATCCTGTTTTGTAGTCATTTCCTCAGTGAAGGTAGTAAGTAAAAAAAAAAAGTGGGGTTTGATAAATGGGAAACTGGCTGTCGGCAGAAATATTATTACCTCTTGTCAGGGCTTCTATGTGAATTTTATTAGTTCTAGTGCACTGATCTCCTCTGATCTCCTCTCACTGTGTACGGGTATTAGCTTTAGTCTGCTGGTCGGTCAATGGGTCACGGCATATACTCTCGTGGAGTTTCATTACAACCCCGATAGTTTCATTGCTTTGCCATCTGGTGCCCACTGAGAGACGGGCATGATTCATCTTGACCCGCTTGCATTTAGATGATGAGGTGAGCTGCAGCCACAGACAAACCCGGCGCTCCGGGACCCCAGCTGCATTTTAACAAGCGTGCACACGTCTTTTTTGCTCTCCCACTCGATGAAATTACGCCATAGATCTACTTTTCCCGACAAAGTAGAGGTGAGCTAATTGGACCCTGGTTTCTGACCTTCAACTGGAGCCAACCATGATATTATCATACCTCAGATTGCTTCTGAAAAGCTGATGGCACTGGGTTAAATCATAGAGTAATTAGAATGAAAAAAGGAGAAGCACTGATGGTGTTAGCCAAAAAAAAAAGAAGTGTCCTTGGCAAAGGGAGTAACCGATAAGAACAAGGACTGTGTTGGTGGAGCGAGTGCTGCTGAATAGTATTGCAGAAGTTCAAACAAGGGCAGAATAACACAACTAAAGATTAAAGTGGTGTATTTTTATTTCATGGAAAAACTTGCTGTATTCATGTTCCCCACCAGGAGAACTCTGACTCACCTTTCAATTGTAAGTGTCACCCAGAATCTACCAGTTCATTACAAAGGTTTTTTTTTCCCTCCATCTTCTCCAATCTCCCAGGATTTACATGCATCTGAATACCAATAAGGTCTTTGGTATTGAAGTGGCGTTGCTTGAGCTCCAAATTATTCCCTCGCGTGTTATCCTGCTTGTTTGCATTATCATGACATTGCTCATTTCAGTGTCACCGTGGTGGATTATTGAATAGATAATGATTAGAAAAAGTGAGAAAAAAACAATCAGAAGGTGTTTAAAAAAAAAACACAAACTGTAACAAGCGAAGCTTAAAAAAAAAAAGGGAGAGTAACAGCTCAGTGTAAACCTGCCTGAAAATAATGCGGAAAACCAAACCATCAGATTGAAATTGTGGCTTTTCAAAACGGAGTGGCTTTTTGAGTCCTGTCAAGTTTTCGCCTTGCAGGAGATAAAACACGTCAGAAAAAATCCACAAGAATCCACCTACTGTTTCAATATAGATGTTATTTTTTTTCCCCCCTCATAGTTTCTCTAGCCGACCCCCATCAAGCCCAGCCTGAATAATCAGAGTCTTATCTGCCACTTCTGTGATCATTTTAATTAGTCTGGAGTGCATCTCTATCAGGAGAGGATTTTTCACTTCTTCAGATCTGTTTAGTCCTCCTTCCTGACACCAAGGAGAAAGAGGGGAGAGGTGGAGAGAGAGAATCAGAGGACAAGAGCAGAGAGAGAGGGAGAGGGAGAGATTGAGACAGACAAACAACACGATGCCACATTAGAAAGCATTCTTGAGCATCATCCTTTTCAAGTCGACTTCTTTTTGTGAAGCACACCGTGACATTCTCCACACGCTCCGGCATGTCAGACAGTTTAAATAACCTTCCAGTTCTCGCATCAGCCATGTGCATATTTAAAAAAACAACAAAAAAAACAACAAAATCCGCGTTTACCGTCTGATGAGCGAGGAGGACCCCTGTTTACCCGAGCCGCCCTCCCGCTCACGACCGCACCTCCCTTGTTGTTTCCCTCTCCTGCCGTGAGTCAGGTCTCAAAGTGACACCTATAGCTACTCGCGTTATTGATGAATTACAGCCACACGCGCTTTGACCTTGTGCTGCCACTTGACCCCACGTGTTCTCCAGCACTCGTGTCGTCGGATTGGAGCACTGGAGGAGATGAAAAACAGGGCCCGATCAAAATGATTTACGTCGGGCTTGACTCGACACATGGATCCCTCTAAGCTGCTACTAAATGCATCTCCGGAGAGCCACTCTATATTGTGGTGTGAAGCTATTTCTGAAGCCATGGGACTTTTGCTATTCTATCGCCTTAATTAAAAGGCTACACTGTCGAGACGCCTTTGTTCTACAAACCCTCAAATCAAAAAAGGTCCCTCACTAGAGAGATACTTGTGCTCCACTTAGTCCTTTGGATTAACTCGGCCTGGAATCTATATGTGCGATCAGGACGCCTGCATGCTCTTCTCTTATATCACATGCTCTTGTTTATTTTTTGCTAAATGCTTTAACATAGGTTATTAATTTGAATATCAACACACTATATATCGGGCATATAGTGCGTATTGGTGTGCTCATAAGCGGTGCCTCATCCCAGAGGGTGATTATCTTAAATGGAGAAATTAAAGGATTACAAACCAGCTCAGTAATCCAGCTGTCAATCTCACGGCTCATTAGTAAGCAAAGGAGAGGAATGAATGAGGGAGAGTGATATACAGCACACTGAGAGTAAGAGAGAGAGAGAGAGAGAGAGAGAGAGAGACCTGCTTATTGTGGTAAACTGCAAACTTGTCAATCAGAAAGCAGGCTTCTCTTTATTCCTGCACTAATTAAACCGCGTCAGTGCTCAAATAAAAGGCGCAGATTTCACCTTCACCAGATTTCAAGCTCAAATTCCTCACTCTTTTTATTTTTATTTGCCATAGGCTGTTTTAAGTTTAAAAAAAAAAAACAAACAAAAACATTATTAAATGTCTTCTCCGTGAAGGTTTGACATCGGAGCAATCTGTGCACGCACAAACAGATTGGACATTGTTTTTTACCCCAACTGCCATAGACCTGCATAACCTCTCACTAACAATACAATGGACTACTCTATGTTTGCCGTGTGCAACACGCTGTTGACTAAAATGTAATGAATACTTTTTTTCTTCTTCTTTGTCTTCATTACAAGCACTGACTGCAGCTCAAATCCATACTCATAATTTAGCTGTTTAGCTGTGCTTTACTCTGCTCTTTGTACATTTAACCCTGGACATGCAATGGAGAATGATGATGTACAGAATCCACACTGATATTGTTCCTTTTTGCTTGTAAAAGTTAATAACCCAAGGACTAACAGAGGGCTAGTGGGTGCTTACAATTTCAGCTATTCACAGCTTTTAAATGGCAAATGAATGGAAGCGGCTGGAGTGACGTACGCGGCGACATATAAACCGCGTGTGTGCGCGCCGTAGATTAGCCTTGGTGTTGAAAGATATACAACCTCCCTGCTATTTTTCACCGGGTTCTGAGGCACATAACAGTGAGGGGAAATGACGGAACCATAAAAGAAAAGGCAAACACAAATCCTGTCTCTATCATGGAGAAAAATAAGGGTAGAAATGGCATCTCCCATTGTGGTGAGGCTTTTTGCACTGTACGCTGTTTGCTCTCCTCTAAAAGGCGAGTGTGTGTGTGTGTGTGTAAGCTTTGTTGCTCATGCACAGTGACTTGTGGATGCCCACGAGCAGCTCACCATTGAATCCTCTATCCTTGAATTACTTGTGGAATAATTGTGTTTCAGTTGTGTAGGTGTCGCTGTTTGAGCCTGATTTCATTTTCTACCGTGCATCCCTCAGTTGGGATCTGAAGGAGGCCAGTGCTTTCAGCGTTGTTGTCACATCATAGATAAGGCTTCGGGGTGTATTTCTGCTCAGATTGTGTTGTTTTTTGTTTTTTTTTCTTTTTGTAAAAATCACCGTTGTTGTTCACCCGGAGTAAATTTAGATTTTACCTCCTGCACACAGACTTTATAAAGGAGCCCATTTGGTCCAGGGTTGGCTGATTTGGAAATCACAATACAGAACCACGCTCTGTCCTGTTGTGATGCAGATTTGTCTGTGTGTGGCTGACAAATAAGCCTTTCAGACTAGAGTGGACATAAGATATTCCGATCCATGCTCTGTCTCGTCACATGCTCCAACATCAGTAAAGAACTTAGTGTTTTTTATGAGTTTATCCAGGGCCACACGGCGGTGTGGTGGTTAGCATTAACACCACAGCAAGAAGGTGGAGGGTATGACTCCCAGTTCAGCGTGAAGTTTATGATATTGTTACGATACTTTTGGCAACTGGATAATAAAAGATTATTTCCCACATTTTTGGGATTGTCCAAAATTAAGCATGTGAAAAGGACATTTAACTTGAAAGATGGTCTTCTGTTATATTGTACTTCATTACTATATGACTGCAGGGAGAGATGAATCCGTGTTTAGCCCTATTGTTTGATCTTGATGTGATATGTTTTCTTATTTTCTGCTTTGTGTAACTACCCTGGTCATCAAAAAGGTCCACGCTTCATACTGGTATCCACAGTCATGTTTATTTTGATTGGATAATCCTTCCTTTAAGTTTCCCATTAAGAAATGCTGATAAATGTGTGGCCTCCATGAGCCAGATGACTACAGGCTCTCTTTGTGATACGACTTATAATGTAAACATACCATAACAGGACAGCTCCAATAATACCATTTATCTTCTTAAGTACTGCACACACACACACAGTAAATAGCACTGTATGTGGCAACTCAAACAACATTTACTGTAGAATGATTTACAGGAGCAGCAAAGTCCTCTGTTTTCATCAACACTCAATATAATAATGACCTCATTTCCTTCAGTAACCAAACATTTGTGACAGAAAGGTTCATATCCCTTGCTTTGTGCATGTTGACTTCTGGTGTTGTCATGGCGACTTCCTGTTTATCCAATCAAACAGATAGGTGTGTAGTATGCATGCAGATGTGATGATGATGTATCTTTGTAGGTTTTTTGTTCATATTTTTCTGTCGTGACCCCTGGGATTGATTGTTCTTCATGGTTTGCTTCAAGTTGTTTGTGTCTTGTTTCCGGTTTTATTTTGTAGTTTTTTTCCTTGTGTGTATCTTGTCAAATTTGACTTCTTGCCCTGTCCGCCCTGCCCTAATGTGTTCCATCTGTGTTGTATTAGTTTCACCTGTGTTCGATTATCCCTGCCTCTCTAGCGTATGTTATCTCTGTGCTCCTCAGTGTCTTTGGTTCATTTGTTGCGGTTGTTTCTTTTGTTTCATGCATTCCTGGTCCTGTTCCCTGTGTTTCTGCTCCCCATTTGTCCATGAGTATGTGCCTGCTCTTGAGTAAAGACTGTTTTTGTTGGTGAAATCTGCATTTGGGCCTTCAGTTTTTGTGAAACGTAACATTTCAATAAACCTGAGCTAGGAGAGTAAACTAACTCCCTGACACCTCTGCTGTGTAGTCGCCACATTTGCATTCAAACACACCAGGATTATCTTACAACAGTGCTGTTCCAGGATGATGCAGCATCTGCTGTGGCAGACCTCTATTACCAACTCCATGTTGAGCAGCGGGATGAGCGGCTGTGTGTTTAAAAACACTTTACTTTTTTGCAGTTTTGTGTTTGTTAGGGTTGCAAAGTTCATGGTAAATGGTCCAAAAAAAACTTTCCATGGGAACATTAGTTCAGGAATTTTGAGAATATTCCAAATTGAAAACTTTCCATGGGAATTAATGAGAATTAATTGGAAATTGTGGATAGTAATGATAATAATAATAATGATAGTTAAAAAAACAAACATTTAATTGATTCATTTTTTATCAAAAAAATGGGATGTTTTGAGACTATAATTGCAGCTCATACATGAACCACCCTTCAATTGTAATAACTGCAACTACCAATTGTAGTAGAATTGAAATCCCACTTTTATTCTGCATAATTATTTCATTGCACAACAAAACATTAAAGTTGAGTCAAATATTCCCTACAATAATCTATTTATCTTAATTTTATAAGCATTTATTGCAAGTAATCAAGCATCAAGTTCACTCTCTATGCTATTCAGCCTGTGTTACCGGGGTCATGCTGAGCTGCTGTGGTAAGATAAGCATCATTGCGTTAAATAATTAATGTCCGTGTGTGACCGTCTTTAGTTTTGAGAAGCACTTGTTGCACTCAAGTTACTCTTACTACACCTGAGGCTCCAGCTTGGTTTATACTCGCTACGGCGTGTCCAGCGCGACGGTGCATGCATCAGAAATAACACCGTCCTCACAAGCGTGATGAGCATGAGGGATACAAAAGTTGTCATGGCACTATTCAGTTGCTGAGCACCGCAGAATTTTTGTGAATATGAGCACACGGCATGCCCGATAGTCACGTCCGTCTCTATAAGCAGCTCAATCCACCATATTCCTGGAGGCGCTGCTGGAGAAATGATTATAGCTGAAACTTCTGGAGCAGAGGCGGAAGGATCACACTGTTCCTGCCATGCACGAGCGTTCTACAGGTTTTTAAATCACCCAAAACTCAGGCCCTCACTTGGCTCTGTGTCTGCCTTTAAAGAAGATTGTGTCCCCACCTCTTTTTCAACACAACACACCACAACTGATCTTCTTGCCGTGTAGATACTGATACAACTCACAGCTTCACCATCTGTAGAGTCAATTTACTTATTTTCATTTAATGTTATTTGGGAAATGCAAACACTGTTGTATCAGATTTTTCTAATGTGATGGTAATACAAAGTAAAGCAGTGTTGGAATAACAGTAAAAGAGTAAATTTAACTACAGTATTTAATCGAGTTAAATCTAACGCAAATCCAGATTGTATCTCGTCATAATCAGAGTTGGTGTTAGATTGAGACGTTTAATGTTACTCTTTCTGGGGCTTTTCTGTTATACAGTTCTTGCCCGAGTATTTGATTTTCCATTAGGGATAATAATCCTGGGACCTGGTGCTTTTCTGGTGAGGTTCCAAGCGAGAGTGTAATCACTGAGCCCAACGTCCGACACAAGAATCGACGTTTTTAAAACTCGCAAAGAGCATTACAGTGAGCATACATTTACCAATAATAATTGGTACATGTCAGTTCTGGCTCAGTTACGGGTTGCACTGGATGTTACAGCTATAATTCATGCAAGGTATAAGATGCATAGACCAGAGAGAAGCTCTCATGGTTCCTGGAGTTTTTTTTTCATGGCATAAATAACTGAACTGAACGAGTGACATTGTGTCAGACGCAGACTTCTCATATCAGTCGGACGTCGTGTGAAAATGAAATGCTAAAATGAAATGTGTGAATGAAAGACAGTTACAATATGGTGATTCCCTGTATCTCTTCTAATGTAACCCCCGCATGCACCAGCAGACGCTATCTCATTGACTTCCTGTTTATCCAGTCAATTTCCTTGTACGCCACCTAGCTGCTCAGAGCATATTGACGCGCTTTGCCGGGTGACAATAAATCCCTCTGGGGCAGCTCATAGTGTAAACAAGGCTTTATCGAATCCGTGCAGCAGTGACTCATTGTGTGTGTGTGTGTGTGTGTGAGGCCACGCCCACACATGAGAGAGAGACGACGGGGAGGCTCCACCTCCCCCTCCAGCGAACTCTCAACGGATAAGTGGTAGAAAATGAATAAATGAAGGATTTTATTGCTTACTTTACTTTGTATCTGATTCACTCTCAAAAAACCCGATGTAGCTCATCATTTTCTCGTACAGCTGAGTCCATTAAGAATCCATTTCCATTGAAACTCAGTCGCCAAACCGAGATCATCTTGACATGTTTTATTCATATTCAGACCTGCTCTCACAGTGTAACAGGTAGCATACATCTGTATGCATATAGTTTTAATGTGTGCTGTGGAGGTTAATTCACTGAAGCTCAGAGCCGCTGCAGGTATCGCCACAAATGTTAAATGTGCCGTTATAATAACAGCTTTGACCTCGAGAATGTTTTTTTTTTTTTCCCCAACGTTATTATAATCCCTCTGCACACTCTCGTCTCTGCTGGACAACCTGCACACAAATAAACTACCAAGAAAAAAAAGAGGATTGATTTCTAAATCTGGTGGTGCACTGATTGTGCACCGCTTGCTCACTTCTTGACATATTTGTGCGTGATGTGGATAGAGGCGCACTGCAAATACCCATGAGAAGATTATAGCCATCGGCTAGAAACGGTCAGGAATCCACATGAAACACCATTACTATGCCAGAGTCGTCCACGAAAACGTGTCTTCTGTTTCTCTGCATAACAAGGTGGACTTTTCAAATCTGCTTAAACTTGACATCATTTAATTTCCCGGTAATTTGTACAAGCACAAGAAGACCTGGGCCTGTGAACCCACTCCCCCCCCGATTGAAATATGGGGTTAAATCAATACAGCTCTCCTCTTTGGGCAATGCAGACACATGCTGGTAGCATCGATCACAGCTTCAGAAGCATCACCGTTTTCCTCTCCTGCTCCGTCTCCCTCTGTGCCTCTCTTCCCCTCTCGTTCTGTCTCTCTGTTGCCTCGTATATAGGTTTTCAGATAAAAATAATAGCTCTGAGAACCAACAGAGAAGAAAGGCAGGGGTTGGTGGGGGTTGATGTTGGTGACAGTGTGTGTGTGTGCTCTGCACCACAAGCCGGCAGTAAAACAATAAGAGCGAGTCTGACTAGCTGTGGCCTCTGGGAATAGAAGCCGTCTTATTGCCATAAACAGCAATTTAGCCTGGGTAAAAGAAAACGGATGCAGCCGTATTACTGTGTCATCATGATTACAGCCACCACAGGGCTGTGGCAAAATGAATGATGGCTGTTACATCCAGCCACCTATTTAAATGCAGCGTCAAATTTATAGCTGTGTAAACCAGTGGAACATCAAAGCTCGCACAGATAAGTGAAAGACGTTTGACCCCAGCTCTGTAGTTTGGGGCTCCTCTGCTGCTGCCTCTGTGTTCATTAAAAGCAGAGAGATTGTTATGCTGATGGAATTTGCATACTATAGCTCATTTCTGTGTGTAAGCGTGTAGCCTTTTTGATTTGCTGCCCAGAGGGCACTGACTGAACACGCTATAGATCGCTCAAATCTACCCATCTGTATTCTAACCAGAAGACATTAAAAGGTTTGAACAGTGATCTAAACGAATCAACAGATAGTCCAGAGTTAAACATTCAGGTTAAAGGGGCCACATGTTTAATATATACAACTGCAAACATTAGCATAAAACGGGTAAATATTGAAAAGTGTCGATGCCAGTCGGCAACTAATGCAGAAACACGCAATCAGCGAAGTGCATTTATAGTGTTTATGTGCTGTTTTCAGACATATCCATACACATTAGCGCCATGGTTCCCAACCTGGGGTCCAAGCCCCTCTCATGGGGCGCCAGAGATTACAAAATGATATTTGTGCATTCGTAATCACACACTCTATTGGATAATCAGAACTCGGTAGTAACCAAATTAAAACCCATTTTTCAAGGAAAAAAGGTTTGGAACCACTGCATTCGAGCATGGATTCCCAACCCTGAGCCTGGCAGGACCTGGCAGGACCTTTCAGGACCTGGCAGGACCTGGCACGACCTTTCAGGACCTGGCAGGACCTGGCAGGACCTGGTGGTTGGGCTGGGTTTTGACAAAAATCAAGAAATTATTGTCGAGCTTGAGTCAGGTTCAGTCACATCAACTGACATGGTCGTTTCAAGTTGTATCAGTAAAACATAGACTAAAATAGGGCAAATTTAAATGTCTTTTTTTTTTACTTGCTTTATTGAATATACATTGTAAACATTTACTGCAATTCTTTTCATAATCAATTAATCTGTGCATTGTTTTCTCAATTAATTGAATAATCGTTTGGTCCATAACGTTGCAGGAAATGTTAAAAAACATGTTGAACAGTCTTTCTCAAAACTGGAAATGATGATCTTCTCAAATGTCTTGTTTTGTCCATAAACCAAAATTATTCAATTTTAATGATGTCTTTGTTATGTGGAGCAAAAAAAAAGATGAAAATATTCACATTTAAGAAGCTGAAACATCAGAACACTTGTTTTAATTATTGAAAAAACACCCAAACCGATTCATCGTTTATCAAAATAGTTAGTAATCGAATCCAATGAGCGTTGCAGCCGTTCTCTGATTACAAGATCACTTTCCAATATAGGCCATAGGCTGCCCCAGCTGCACAACATGATATATGTTAAATATCCGCCTATAATGTGCACAAGAGAGTGAGAGTGGGTTAGCTAACATTGCCTGAAGCGTAATTGCTTACCTGTCCTGGAGAAAAGTATCTACAGTGCCATCTGTCCTCAAATTCCTACATTTTTCAAACACATCTTTGATGCAGACGTGTTGTCCGTCCCCTCTAGTTAAGGCCTTTTCTCAGAGAGGTAGTGCGGCCTTTTAGATTTGGTATTTCCTGACCCGTAGCTGCAGCGTGGTGCGTTTGGCGAACTCGAACTACGAGCTGGGTGGCAAAAGTCACAAACTCCAGTTCACATGCTGTAGGTGCATATGTAAATTGTGAATATATTAGCCGTACCCCTGTTATCAGATAAGCTAATCAGTTTAGCGTGATCCTTTAATCTCTGATGACATGTCATCATATACGTGTATGACTTATTACAATGCATTTCTTAGATGATGTGTCTTTAAATAAATAAGCACGGCTGCTTTGCGAGACCATAGCCCTTCCGTCATTAATAAACATCTATCTATTCATACGTATCTGATGAGTTCCCTGATCTCCTGTGGTGATTCACAGCTTGATTTGCATTTTCCAAGATTATGTTAAGCCACGGAAATACGGCGCGATGCTTTGACCAAAGTGCTGGGTCCTGCCTGTTATTTTTAACTGGTAGCGTTTCATTCTTGGGTCGGGTTCAGGGCCTGTTGAGCTCATTAAAGTAGCGCTAGGTTGGATGTTGGCAACAATACCATACCCTTTTTCCACATTCAGGCCCTGGAGCGTGTGAGATGAAATGTGAGGAGGAGTTGCCTGCACTTCAGTCGAACCATATGTGGGATCAACATCGCAGGGCTGCATAACAAATGTACAGTGAAGAGCACGGAATGGACATACAGTGAAGCAGAGTGAATCAATACCTCTGAGTTCCATCTCTGTCGTGTATGATCAATACAATCATTGTAAAGATGTTATTCAGATCCAGTAATGTGTTGGAATATAATACAGTAGATACTTTACTGAATAAAATGGAGTCTTAGTCATTTAATAATACAACTCTATCTAGTGGCCAAATAGATAAGCTGTGATATACTTTTTTGTTTTCCACACAATCCATGCAAGTGTTTTGTTTTTTCTTGTGGCTTCATTCCACTCCCAGTGTCACACACACACTGTGACTTCAGTGAGATTGATAACCTCTGAACCCTCTTCCTCAGCAATGTTCTGTTTTCATCTCTTTATCTCGTCTCCCTGCGCTTCGTCTGCTTCATATTAGATCTGCCACCGCTCACTTTCAAATGATCTGTGCGAGGGACAAGCTGCCATCTTAGATTTGCCTTGACGGCAATCTAGCGCCAATTATCTCTACCGCTCTGTCGCCTACCGTTAAAGGGATAGCTCAGGTTTTTATAGCTTTATGAGATACTGATATATCATCAACGCGCCTTCGTCCAGCACACTGCCGTGGACCCAGCCTGGGAGCCAGACACTTTCCCTCATTACTTGGTTGTCGTCAAGGACGCCGTAAAAAACTGGTTTTAGCCATTTAACAAACGTCTCACCTACTAAAATCTGTTATCTACAATATCTTAAGAATATGTCCGTCTTCTCATCTCATCATTAGACAACCTTTTCCAGCTGGAATCTGAAGTTTGGACTCTGTTGTTAAGTGACTAAAACTGGTTCTCTGTATCTCGGGCTGCAGCCATGCTTTCAGCGCGAGTGTCCGGGTCAGTGGACCACGTAAAAACATGAACTGTCACTTAAGCACAAGGGGTTGGATTAAAATTGTTTTGTTAAATACATGTGTCACACAAAGAAACACCTTCACTATTTTGAGAAGTGTATTTCTGCTATCGACCGGTTTTTGTTTTGTTTTTTTTTGTTTTTTTATGTGAGACCCAGGGCCTTTTATTTATTTAGGACATGTTATAATATAGGGGAAAACTACTGTGTGCCGTCAGTGCTCCACCTGTTGACCACCTCACTGCCCTTTTGTTTTGGGACAGAGAGGGTTTTGCGTGCCTGATTAAGCCACTTGGTGAACCACAACTCAGACGTAATGCAAGGAAAGCCAGTCGTTGCACTACTGTATCACAGCACATTTCTCTTTCTAATTAGCTTCTCAAGCTAATCCAGTGCCAAACATGGAAAAGAATCACTAACTTTGTCTTGCTAATAGGCACTAACGGAGACTGAGAGCAGCGGCAAATTGTGCCCTGCAAGTACTTGAAGTTGTTGTTTTTATAATGTCATAATCATCTGCCACCCTCCAGTCATTCAAGGTCTGAATACGCAGAAGCTGCTGCAGTTTGTCTGAACATTTTCACTGGGATACAAAAAGGAAAAAAAAAAAGACTCATAGTAATGAATTGTGAAGATGCATCTGAAAGCACGCACACATGCACACACACACACATGCATGCACATCATGACAGGATCATTTTGTCCGCTGGTGTAATTCTATCAAGCAAAGACATCATCAGGAATGGGCCACACATGGATCACTCGCCTTAAGCGTTTCTCCTCGCCTCGCCTCTCCTGTCCTCTCTCTTCTCCCTTCCCTCATTTCTGTTTTGACTTGCTGCCTTTTAAAAAGAATAGAAGACTTTTAGATCCAATTTGCAGTCCTGACTGCGCCCTCGTCGCCATCTCTCTCAGCTCAGCCTCGGTGTATTCACCAGCCTGAAGCTCAGTGTGAACTTCTCTTCACACCCCGGAGATTGTATCTGTCGTTCTTGGGAGAAATGGAGCAAACAGTAGATAAGATGTTGACAGTGGATGTCCTTTTGCACTATTCTATAAAGCATATGATACTTGGTGTGCATAGTGTCTTTGCGTGTGGATAATGTGTGCTTGAGCCCCCTCCATTTTCAATAATTTTACCACACACCACCACAAGTCAGAAGCGCGGCCCTTGCAGGCTGCATTCTAAATACTCTCAAGGCTTGAGGCAAAGCAACATGAATTTCAATGAATTATTAAACAGGATTATTTATTTACTTCCTCCGCACCCTGAACCACCTAACTGGCAAATCTACATAGCGTTTCTTTGAAACCTGTGGCACATTTGTATGCATAATTTACTCACAGCTGAATATTTTCTCAAGGATTTGAGTTTAGTCTATTCTCTGTTCACCTTTGGGATTCACCCCAATGGACTTTGCAGTGCTGTTGTTCTAATGGACATTGATTGTACATTGCACTGCACTTATCTTCATGAAGAGATTGAATTTGAAGTGACAATAGGAACATTTTATTTTGTGGCCATTGTATGGTGCACTGCATTGTTGGTTAGTTTCAAATTAATGGCGTTGTCTGAATCAAGTGGTCTGGTGTGTGTGTGTGTGCGTGTGTGTGTGTGTCAGACTTTGTTGGCTGTGGGAGAAAGGGATGAAAAAGCGAGTCGAGGACTGGAGTCCTGCCAGTCTGTGACACTGCGACGCACTGCAGATGTGACAAACCTCTATCCATTCACATAGTGCTCTTCATGGTGGAGTGGTGTGTCGGTCAGAATTAGTCTGCTGCTGCCACATGTTGATGATGTGTACTGCAATTCCGTCACTGTTTGCAGAGATGGATATTGTGCCATCCTAAAGGCATGATTAAATATCAATGGAAGCAACCTTGATTTTATGATGGAGTTTTTAATGGGAAAAAAAATCTACAATCTCATAGTAAACATCATTATGTATTTATAAAAAAAAACCCTCCTTTGCATTATTAACTGCAGAGCTCACATCAAACATGCCACCTCAATAAAAAGCTAACAGCCCATGTGTAACTGCAGCGCAGAGTGCGCGGCCTGCGTAAATTGCACGCAAATGAAATGTAAATCAAGGTAAATGAGATGACAATTCTTAAACAACCAGTACAGAGTAACATTGCAGAGATGGAAGACCATATACAAAGTACCATGGGTGCTGAAGAAACTGCTTGCACATATGCAGACTTACATTTTTAAATACACATTTTTAAATATTCCTGCAACAATCTTCTTTTTAAGTAGCTGAACAGCATTCATTTATTGACATACTGTATAGCATGTGTATTGAATGGAAATGCAAAAATGTATGTAGGTTAAATATACACACAGCAAGGCGTATTTCAGCCTGTCAAAGTTTTTTGATTCTTATGGCAACTTAAAAAGTCAAAATATATGCAAAATGCTCAGAGGAAGAAAAAAAAAAAAAGAGACAAAAGTCAAGTGAAAATCACTTTATTTTTGATTGGAATCCAGAAAAGTTGCAGATGGAGCAAAGAAAATATGCCCTCCTCCACAGATAAAAACTTTAATATGGCTGCAGCTGTACAGCAGCACATGACACCATGACACATTATTTTTAATATTTGCAATTAAATTATGAATATTCATTCTGGAAAAAGTGCATCCACATGCAGTTGTTCTACTCTGTAAGGCTGTTTTTAACCTTGACAATCTAAGTTCTTGGTTCAAATAGATGTTTTTTTATATCGCTAGATACATCACATCATGGGCCACACGGCACGGTAATGGCTAGAACTGTTTCCTCACAGCAAGAAGGTCACCAGTTTGAATCCTGGTTCAACTGAAGGCCAAAAACCTGCAGAGGTCAATTGGACCCTCTAAATGAATCATAGGTCTGAGTGTGAATGGTTATTTGTCTCTGTGTGTTGGTCCTTCGAAGGACTGGCAGTCTGTCAAGGCTGTGCCCCGCCTTTCGTCCTATGTCGACTGGGATGGGCTCCAGTTCCCCTGCGACGTCCATGTGGAAGATAAAGTGAGTCAGTGAGAAAACATCATTGTGAGAAGGTGGATTCAGTTTGACCAAAGGTTTTAGAACTGTCCTTTGTCGGTGCAAAAATAACTTTAATCTCATCCCGTTCAGGTCGACAGGGTGAGTGGCATCTTCTTTCTCGTGTACAGTAGGAAACAGAGTGAAACCATCGTTTGATGTGTGAGGTCTGCGCTGTGTCTGATGGCACTGAGCGTGTGGGCTGCGGTCTGGCGTGGGGGGGCCCTCACCTCAGAGCTACAGTACCTGCTCCTCAGTGTCTCTATACAGTGTCTGGGGGGGGGAGGTTAAGTGTTGACAGTGGGTGTATTAAGGCTTCCTTGTGTTGCTTTATTGTCATGTGTCGTCTCCTAAATGCAGTTGAAACAAATCCAATAGAGCGGCGCTGAGGGCTGCAGTGCTTAAGGTTACGTGGCCAACCTAATCAGTGGCGGAGCAGTGTTATTTAGGCTGGCACAACACTGATGCATGCTGACATAATGGAATATAAAGCATGCGTGGAGGGAAGTTGCATTAAATATCTCCCAGGGCTCCTCCCTTTCATCACATGGCCGTGCACTGCAGCATCCACAGCGCGGTCTAAACAGAGGGGAGCAACACTGCTGACATGCTGTCGAGTAGGAACAGGGTGAAGAGCTGAGCTGGGCTAACGCTGCCAGACACTAGCGCTGTGCAGGCTGCTCACTGTACGTCCGCCTGTCTTCCACTGTCTGCACTTGTCTTTCTCTATACATTTCCCTGCATTCTCTCTCTCTCTTCTATAACGTCATTTTTCATCCAGCTCTGCTCTTTGACGTTTACTGCCACCCCCCTCATTATTCACGCCTCTCCCCGAATGCTCTTTGGTGTGGTCTCTTGTCTGGCTTGTGTTGAACCTGTCTGTAATGCCTGTGCCCATTATATTTGTTTTGCCAAATCAAGGGCACAATAGTGAGCTCTGACAGGCCTCTCCATCACGCTCGACCCAGCGATTGATCTTGCTTGGGCTTCACTAGGCTGACGACTTCCAACACTGTGTGTGTGTGTGTGTGTGCGTGAATTTGTCTCACGCAGCTCAAAATACTCGTCTCAACAGTAGTTTACATCAAGGTTGAAATAATAATGAAAAGTTAAATGAACAGCTTTTCTGTTTTGTCTATTCTGACTGATTAAGACAAAGCACTTTAAGCCATGTTTTCTCTGCTTAAGATGCGAACAATCACAGTAAAAGCCCTTTTATTCGCACTCATTTAGATTATGCTGCATCAGACCCATTTGCATGGATGCTGTGGCCCCTTGGCAAGATTCCACCTCTGACATCCAACTCAATCATTTATTCTGGACACTGCCAGCGTCCCTGTCCAGCACAGAGATGGCACATGGGCCGGAGGTGGCGGCCTGCTCCTCAGATGGCCCCATTACATTCATATAAATCGGCACAGTTTTAAATATTGTGATACGAGACCGTACCTGACGATAGGAAATTATGCGCGAATCAACTGTTTTCTTCGAAGTTGCAAAGGTCCGCAGAATACAAAGTGCAATAGGAGGTAGAGCTTTTGTGCTTACTCCGTGCCACAAACACGTTATTGATGACAATGTTTCTTTCTCGGTTCAAGTGTAGTTTGAGAATAAAACTTTTTTTTCTGTCCCATTTCAGCCCTTGTACCTACAACTACTGCCATTGCCATTCCCGCTTTTGTGAAGTTAATGCGTCATCAGAATAATCTTGGAGCTATTATTTTAAGGTTGAAATACTACATTATGTTGCTTTAAAAGGTCTAAAATGTCTGTATCGGACTCGGGAGAGGTCGCTCCTGTATAAGACTTGAAAAAGTAACACAGTTTTTGGACAAAATACAAACTTTGACCCTAAAACAATACAAGGAAAAGTCGTCAAATTATTGACATGCAGTAAACTGTGCAAGACTGTTAACTGGAGAGAACTTGCAGTTGTCAGAAGCAGACAATATTGATTCATCAAGCTGTGTCGGTGTCATCACGGAATTACACGTGTGCATTGGGATCCAAACTGCACCTCAGTCTACTTCCATTTACACAGAGGACTCCAACCGGTAACAAGTGACAACAGTGAGATCTCAGAAGGGCCGGCTGACAAAGAAAGCGTCTGCTTGTTGTCGGGGCTACAGTGACGGTCAGCGGTATATTGATGAGCACACGCATAGGTGACTCTTGTCACACATTAGAGGTTGATGAGGAGGAGGCACAGATGGGACGACATTAGAGTCAGACTCCAAGAAAGAGAAGAGCATCAGTGAACACTGGAACAACTGAGATATCTCCCTCCCTGCTCTCCTCCTAGGCTTATCTCCTTATTTCTCATAGTTTCCCCTCCTTGCTCTGCCGTGCTTCATTCTGCTCTATTTTGTACGATTCGCTGACGTCCTTTGACCCTTTAGTCCCACTGGCCTCTTTCCTGCATAAACACATTCCATTATCAGTTAAGTTACTTCATTCAGCTAATTTACAGGCAGCTCGTAAAAGGTTGACCGGGTTGAATTTAAATTTTACTCTTATTAATTTTTTTTCTTTTCATAATTATATTCAAATGTCCTCCGAAGGCTCTCATTACGGTGTGTGAATTCCTCCTGGTTTCTTATTGTCTCTCACTGCAACGGCATCAAACGTGGGATCTGACATCTGAAGTACCTTTGCGTTCCATTCATTTTCTGCCGCTCTATCCTCAACATGAGGGTTGGTGAGGTGGGGGCCAGTTCATCGCAGGGCTCTCACATTCACATCTATGGTCAGTCTAGAGTGTCCACTTAACCCCTGCATGTTTTTGGACTGGGGAAGGAAAGTGGAGTACCTGGGGAGAAAATGAAAACTCCACACAGAAAGACATCAGAGGGATCTGAACTGATGACCTGCGAGTGCCCCATCCATTTCTTGAATTTTGCACACGAGGTCTGTTGGTATCCACTGCATCACCAGAAAGGGTTCATTTAGGACCCGTACTAGGAGCGAAATGCCAATTCCTTTCAAGGTGAAAGCCCACGATAACTGAAAAAATAAATCATTACCCTTTAATTGAATCAGAGTTGTACTGGTTATTTGCTGGAACAACAGAATCTCTTCTAATCAACGTGGGTATGTCGGCAAGAGAGGGGGTAAAGGAGTGGGGTATAAAGAGAGAGATAGAGAGAGACAGAAAAGATGAGTGAGTGAGGTAATGAAATTCCCTTGTGGCTTGTCCATCCCTGAGCTTGGCACATGAATGAAGGAGCAGAACTGACCTGTCACTCTGGAATTGGAGCGCACACACACAACAATAGCTCCTTCGCTGAAGAGGAGCGTGGTGAAGGAAGGCCTCAATTTGCTTCTCCTCTCCCACAGAGCTTGGCATTCAGTAGAGCATCCCTTATTCAGAGAAAGCATCCGCGACGAAATAAAACTAGTGCCATCTGCTCCATCTCCCCTTGCTTCCTGCCACAAAGCAGATGATTATCAACTGGAGCCTGCTCGGCTTCAGCAGAGCACTGGAGCATCTCAGCCAGCAGCCGAAATCGCGACTACTTGAATTTGGAAACTTTTGACATGTTGCAGACTTCCTGTAGCATTCTCTGTAGCATCATTGTTCTCTACTGACATTTTTTTTTAAATACCATACATAATTGCACGTTATGTAACACCGTGAATGAACACTTGTATTTTGTATTTTGCCGTGGCTGCATTGCGTCAAGAAATGGACACACGCTCATAGCCTCTAGATAGCCCTAAACAATACAGCAGACAGAGACCACAGGGGTCCATCAATGCCCTCCTGTGCTTGTCTTGATGGAAACTGTGTATCTCAGCAGGCCTCTGTGTCACATGTAGTGCACAACCGCAAGTGGTTCATACTAACACACCACCCGTGGTTACACAAACAAGCTAAATATGTCTTATGAGAGATTTTCTAAGAAAGGCAATGTCTTTAACATAAGTCTGTTCTTGTTCTTTGTTATTCCTATCATCGAGAGTTCCAATCAAAAGCAAACAATTGACACGGTTGATCCATGCTAACAAGGATTATATCTGTAGTCAAAGACTTGTATACAGTTACATGTCGCTCACTGCCATAGCGCTACATTGCTCTCAATATCAATTATTGAGCTGCAGTATAATGCACCAGATGACGTGTTCTGTTATTACATAAATAGTGCTGGGTGGCATTCTGGTGAATCTGTATTAATGTGATTGTTCACATGCCACCAATGTTGTAGTGATGTTCCAACTGCCAACAAAGTAAATCATTTGTTGACGGAATCTCTGTGCAGACCCATTTTAACTGTTCTTACCAGGTCCATGTTTGTTGAGATGCTGTGTCACAGCTTACTCAGTAGGGAATGTGTTTTACAGAACTGTTTATTTTTTACCACCACTAGGAGTGTAGTGTGAGGCTTATCATTAAAAAAAAACCCAAAACGGAATAAAAAGTTCAAATTGGATGATACCAATATTTAATGGGATAAAATAGTTTTGCTAAAAAGTTGACAAGCACTTGTTAAACAGAGGAACATTTCATTAATGTGAAAACATTCATAGCAATGGTGTGTTTATGTGTCTCAAAGTGTGTTTTCACCATGCATGAATATTTGAAACATTTTTGTCTTGTTATGGATATGTTTGCTCACGCATAGTGTAGTCCTGTTGTTCTATCTTGCCTTTTGTACCACAAATAATTGCATTATTTACTTCTGCAATACAAAAAACCCCAGTGCACACTTGTCTTATATCTTCACTTGGAATGAATGGGCTTAGTGCTGAGTGCCACGGACATGCTTGGAAAGAATTAAGAGGGATGCATGGGTGCACTGTTGGTTCTGCACCTTTTAATTGATGAAAATAACAACACAACATGTGAATATTGCCGACCTGATTCTTTAATCAAAGTACTCAGTCCTTTTTGTAAACCCAGATCCCCAGTCTTGTTGTAGTCATTGGAAATCAGATTGTTGGTGCATAAAAATGGATTCCTTTAGGTACATTCATAGATTGGCTCCGTCTTTCTGGCTTGTTCTTTTGGATGTGAGAGCACAAAGAATTGGAGAGATTCAGTGGTGCGAACATCAAATGCAGCGTCATCCTCTGTGGCATTCAATATGAAAGCGTTCTGTTTTATGCAGATTCTCTTTGCTTGTCACCCTCACACTGTTTAAGACAAGTGTATGTACTGCATGGCATTGTACATGCAATGTCCACCCTATCACAAAATGGATTGTCAATAGAAGAGGCTCCCTCCTCTTCGCCTTAATCCGATTTGTATGCCTTTATAAAAGGCTTTAAGTCTGGCGCTTGGCTTGGCTAGTCTTTTTTCTTTACCAGAGCGATCAGAGATGACATGAGGACATTCAGAGAAAGTAGAGCATAGATGGAACACTTCAGATGAAGACATGGAGAGACAGAATGTTTCACAGTGAGGCAGCCTCACCAAGTGTTAGAGACAAACCAGCATAAAGACAGAAAAGCACACAGCCACTGCATAAACTACACAATGTCTCTCCAGTGCTGCGGTTTTTCTCCCAGACTGAGGAGCTTAAAGCTGAATAGCTTAAGCAATAATTTAGCTACCATTCATAGGGAAAATGGAGCACATGCCAAACAGACAAGAGCACACACATTGGAAGCACACAAGTGTACACATACAGGGAAACAGGAGATGGGGAAAGATTGCAGACAAATTATATGAGAGGATTTCACAGGGAATCAATTATGAGTGCTTTCACCATGTCAGGTGGGATCATGCTATGAGGTGAGCTGAAAGGATGTGAGGTTAAGGGGATTACACCCTGCAGCGAGGAGCAGGAAGAACAAGACTTCCACAAAAGAAGAGGGATGACCAAGCCCCCCCGAGGAAGACTTTTAAGACAGGTTAGGCTTTGTGGAGAGAAAGCTGTGGACCGTAAACAACTTGCGGGTTTCTTTTTTAGAGGCTGTTTCACCAAACAGCAACACCTTAAAACCTTATGTTGCACAGCTGTGCCTCTTTTTGATAACAGCAGATGAAAGAGCCCAGGCTGAGTCCAGCAAGTTTCCAGCTGTCAGCGTTCGTGTTATTAGTGGAACTTGAGAGAAACGAGAGAGGGAATAGAGAGGAGAGTCGGCGTCGCTCCAAGCAACGGAGAGGCTCTGCGCTAGACGTGCTCGCTGGCGACGACGCGCCTTAGAACTTGATACATTGGTGTGTTCATGTGTGCGGGCGCCCACGCGCATGCTGCAGAGACTGCATATGTGTGTGCGGACACAGTGGGAAGACATTGCTATTTGCACGAGGTTCACATTCATTAACAGTTCATACTAGAGAGCATAATTAAAAGCTTGCTGTGTTTATAATTACCCTGTAACACCTGTTCCCCCTACTGCATGTCTCCTCTGGCCACAGTGCAACGCTCACTATCACTCTCTCTCATAGGTGATGTGATGGTTTGGAGGCACAATTTATTCATTTAAAGTCTGAGCTGAGATTTGTCTCATTAAATCAGAGGAGTCATTAAACTGGAACAGAACAGGAATAAGTGGGAATTGTGGGGTAACCCAGAAGCAATAGAACTGCAAATCTAAATCAGCTAAAACCATAAAACCAAACCCATTACTGCTCACCACAGCAGGCAGCTTACTGGAGACAATAACATAAGAACTTGAACTGGTTTTATTAGGTACAGAAAACGCATGATAAAGTGGTACCTGGTGTCGTCTTTTGCTGTTGTAGCTCATGTGCTCCAAAGTCCAATGTCTTGCGTGTTCAGACGTTGCTTGGTCGTAAATAACAAGTGGTTATTTAAGTTACGGTTGCCTTTCGCGCCATTCTTCTCTGACCTATGGCATCGACAAGGATATTTTCTCCTTTTCTGACCATTGTCTATAAAACACAGAGATGGGAACATTAATAATCAAAGTCACTTAAATCAAGTATTATCCCTAATGATTGGTTTGAACTTCAACAGGTTGTATTGACTTATGTTTACATGCCTAAATGAGCTGACTTGTGATTGGCTGATTAGAAAAGGGGTACCTCATAGAGAGGCCAGTGAGTGTTAAATGAATGTAATCTGCAAACACAGGACCACTGGCTGCCATTTGAAATACTTTTAATCTCTGAAGTGTCCAGCTATGTGTGTGTGTTTCTGTCTCTTTCAGTGTGTGTGTGTGTGTGTAATTTATACAAATATGTGTTAGGGCGTGAGAAAACTGTTCACTTCAGGGTTCCTTGTCATGCAAAGTGACACCTTATCGTGGTGTTTTTGAAGAACTCAGGCGTCAATCCTATGGAGATGACTTAGGACTTTGGGACTGGTCTTTTGAATCTGCAAACCCTCCAGGAAAAGGAAATAAAGAAAAGATAGTAAGAGTAGTCGAGGGGAACTCTTTACTGCATCTTTCCTTGCACTTGTTTGAGACATCCACATACTAGTGCAGTGGCCTCTGTGAATCAAACACAAACACTCTTCGAAAGGGGTGAAAGAAAAAAAACAATGCAGTTTTCTCTTGCCAAAAATTGACTACAGCTCCTACCTTTTGGCAAAAAAACATTGTTCCACCTCAAAATGACTTGATTCCATTGCATTTGACAGATTATATCCCAACAGTCAAGGGCAGGTAAAACCACTTCTTTCCCTTCCTCTGACGGATAGCAGACTCTGCTCAAAACCTTTGAAGGTTAAAGGTGAATGAGTAATGACCAGGCGGCACAATTAAAAAATGATAAAGGCTCCCATCTGATGCTTTCAAAGCAAAGAAGGTCGATGTCACTGGTTCAATTTAGATGGCAGTGGGAATTCCTTTCGGCTGTCTGGACTGATAATGACCATTTTGTTCATTTTTTTTCTTTCCTTTGTCAGACATTAGCTCAGAAAGTGTCTCTTCAAGGTAAAAATGTCTCCGTTTGGTGTAAAATAAGCTGACGACACATCGGTTCCTCCGCCTCGCACGGGAATACTAACACTTCTTCACATCTTTTAAATAAATAAAATGTCATGCCGCTGTGCTGATAGCGTAGATGATGACGTATGCCTCCACAGCCACAGTCGGGTGCTGTGCTGCAGAAATGTTCAAGTGAGCTTGTCTGACACTCCCAGCCCTGTGAGTGTTTGCTCATTTTGAATGCCGGTATTACACGGCGCTGGTTTGAGTATAAGCGATTATACTAAAACTCAGGAAGGGACCATGGGGGAGCAGGAGGTGACAAGCATTGGTATCCAGTGGCAGCAATGTACAGCCTTGTTGTTTGCCACAGCAGAAAACAAATCAAGAACATGGATTTTTTTTTTTTTCCTCAATTGTTTTCGTCTTTCAGTACAAACAGAGATTTGTCGACGACCTAACAACATAAGCAAGTGTGGATGCAAGCAGCTCTCACACATAGCCGACTGTGTTTTTCCACTTTATCTTTATTGAGGTAGACATTGCCCAAAACACCACCTGATGAGGTGTCTTGCATTTCAGGTCAGTGTTTTGTTACAGCCTTAGCAGTTCTTGTTTACCTCGCTGACAGCAAATGAGATAAACCAGGGACAAAACAGCACTCGAGGCATGGTGTGCGAACAAGGTCGGCAATTAAATTTGTCTGAACAGATTCAGTGCTCTCCATATTAGCACATAGCTCTGGGAGACAGTGCCACAGTCATTGTTTGTGTGTACGTGTGTGTCTGTGTGTGTGTGTGTTTGGTGTCGGGGGTGTCAAGTTTATACAAGGGATGAAAGAAAAATTATAAAAAAAAAAAAAAGCAAACAAGTGTGACCCCACTTTGAACCTGGGCTGCAGTTTCCTTTCAGGCTGAGGTAATAAAGTGCAGAGTGGTGCCCAAAGAGGCTACAAAAGACTGACCGTGAACAGGCAGGGAGGGGGTTAAGGCAGGATCGGCACACAAAGCTCAGCATTATTGTAGTTCCCTCCCTCCTGTGGGACCCTTGGCTGAATGTGCCAGTGCAGGAGCACAACTCAGTCGAGGCAACAGTGCTCAGCTATTCATTTATCTGAATAACAAGTGGAACGGGCCAGAAAACGGCGCAGAATTAGCGCAGGTGAGCAAACGCCGTACATACACAGCAGTGCCACTGCTGGAGTCATCAGTATAAACCAGTACTGCTGGTCACACTCTCAGACTAGTTGTGGAATTATTAAGAGTCGTAAAGCTGTAATCCTGTTGGGGCTCCCTGGGATTTAATGTAAGAGCTTTCCTCAGCACTCATCCCTCCACTATAGATCCTGTTGATGTTGCAAATTGTTTTAGCTTCTTGGCTTGGCTACTGATTCCTTGGCCTTCTTTACTCCCTACATTAAGCTGGCAGCAGTACAGGAGGAGCTGTCCTTCTTATAACACTTTTCCATTATACAGTTCTAGCACCACTCGGCTTCACTTGACTCCACTGTTTTTGTTTTTTTTTTTGCTTTTCCATCAGGGGTAGTACGTGGTACCTGCTCTGTTCTGGGTCCAAGTGAGAGAAAAGACTTGAAAAACACCCAAAAACTTGCATCTATTGCCAACATCTAACAAGGACATTTCTAAAATCTCAATATTTAAGAGAGGAGTCTGGTGTTTTTAGTGACAGCACTTCTGAAAGTCTCCGGTCATGCAGGAAGTACTGAACGATTATGTAAACAAATCTTTATAATTAACTGATTCAGGACACTGAAAAGAACTAGTCGGTGTGTCTGAGTCGCGAATAAAACAATGTCCGGGCAGTTTTGTGCACCCCGCCCACATTGAGGAGGTACAGAAGTAATAGAAAGCGATATACCTGATACCAAACCGGGCAGAGTCGTGTAGAACTGAATAGTGCTAAGCGCCATTAGTGCTTCTTCATACCTTGCTTTTGCCTCACTGTGCATTTCTATTCTGACTTCACATAACATGCATTGTACTCCCTCGTCGTCTCGGCATCATTGAAAGATCAGATTCTGCTGATTTACAGCATTTCTTTGATATTCCAAACATTCTTTAAGTAGCGATTATCTCCAGGTCCACATGCAGCTAAAAATCCAGGTAAGGGACTCCTCAATGATTCTCGTTTGCTGACATCAAAGGTACATTTTTATCAGTCACTGTACAGTTGCCTCTGGCCACATGTTTAAGCAACACCATATCACTTAGAAAGTTCCATCAGTTACTCGAGGACCCCATAATATCTCCTGCTGTATCTGCAGTGCTCAGCCCGGGATGCTGTCACTGCCAGGAGGCTGTACTTTTGCACAGCATCCTATTGCAGCGCCCTGTCTGCTCCCTACGGCCTGGACGCCTGTTAGTACACCGACGGGGAACAGGCGCTTTAGCCCACCTAAGAACAGGTGATCCTTCACAGATGGAAGAGGCTGCACCCAAGGGAGTTCACGCTCTATCGTTTGCATCTTTTGCTCATAAATCTTTTATAAAGGATGTCAGTTTTGCTTACACAGAGGGGAGGCAAATGCCCCTCAGGACCAGAATGAAATACTGGTACAAAAGGCTTCTGCAAGCTTTACTCGGTCTGTGTGTTTGCTTGCTTGCTTGCTTGTGAGGGAGAGAGCCACTTTGCTGTTTTTGTGACGCTTTGTGAAACTATATTCTTAATTAGGGCTGCACAGTGTGTTGAAAATGAGTTGTCATTGCAGTATCAACCACGTGTAGCACAAAGGATTCATACAGATCACACAGCTGTGACAAATGTAGATAGTTCTTCATGCTAGTTTTGCTTGGCCAATAAATAACCATCAGTGTAGTTCAGTGGTTCTCAAACTTGTTATACCAAGTACCACGTGAGGGAAATATTCAGCTCTTGAGATATACATCATTTGCTCTCTCATCATCCTCCTCTTCCTCACAAATACTTCAGACACTGCTATAGCGAGAATAGATTATGATGGAGTGAGACAAAAGGTAATTATTATTATCTAATGCATCATTATTATTATCATATTGTTATTTGTTTCATTTTGTATGCACTCCACTCCAAATTTCTCACAGCGATCCACACCGATCACATCCACTGGTATACACAGTGGAACCGTACACGTAATACCACAGTTTGAGAACCGTGGGTGTAGATAATTGTTTTTATTCCAACAATCCCCGATAGCAAGGGATGTTTTCTTTTTTTCATTAATACCCTGTCGTGGGAATGGAAATCATCGTAATTATTCAGTGTTTACATGGGCTCCTCACTCTCGGCGTCTGTGTAAGCAGCAAACACAAAGCAGAGCGACATTGAACACAGTATATCATGTAATGTCAAATTGTCACCACAATATTCAACAAAGCTATCGCACATTGCATGTTCCCCATATTTTGCAGCCCCAGTTTTGATTCCGGTGCACCGTACCCCTTTATCATGTGTTACAGCATATTCACCAATGCTAATGGTGCTGACCATTCAGATGCAAATGAGTCGCCGCTGTTTTGGAATGTATCCAAAGCCCCCCCCATTGCATTACACTGGATTCCTGAATCTCTTAGTTTGAATGTGCATTCTAACCCAAGTATTATGCTTTGCTGGAGTAATCTCCTGCCGCACAAAAGCGGCACTGTGTGCACACATGATTCATTCTCGGTGACATATTTAGATACGCATGAATTTAGGTGGAGACAAACAAGATGACAAAGGAGATTCCACTTAAGATGCTTAGTGTGCAAACTCAAAATCCAGCCGGTGTCCGTCTCTCACGCTCCGTCTTTGTGTGTCTCTCTCTCTCTCTCTCTCTCTCTCTCTCTCTCCATTCTTTAAATGAAATAATGGCTCGTCAACTGTTTTATTGAGGCTCTAACTGCTTATGACATCAACACTGTTTGCCTTGATCATCTGTCTCTGGCAAACAGCATTTTTCCGAGGCACAGCGGCAACATTTAACACATTGAATGTGAAAGCGGGACTGTCGGGGAGTTGCGCACACACACACACACACAATTCTGTCATCTCGACACGAGCGGTTGGCCCTCATAACCTTTGTAGTTGTTTGGATTTGTCACTGATGTCAAACACATCATAAATATCTTAACCCCGGTGAGTCCAACTCTGCATGTGAACGAGGCCTGTAGAGAACAACACAAATCCATGTAGACAGTCGTACTATACCCAGTGAATCCCGGCATACAAATAAGGGCGTTAGAATTTGAATATAAACATGTATGAGCTGGACTGCTCTGGTTTGTAAATGTCAATGTGCATTTACGCGTGAGGAGAGCCACGGCAGTTTCCCGTGATAATTTCCACCACCCTGAAGTCATTGTTGCCATGTAATTATATTTGTGCAACTCACCTGTTTGCTGGGGGAGTGATACGGGCTCTGTAAATTGAATTATGTCGTTTATTTCGGCACTAATGAGTGATTTAATGATAGAAGTGTGCCGCTCTAATGCCAACCTGCGGCCATAAGCAAACGCCGTCCCACTCCTCGGCCGACTTGCCAGCCAAATGAACGCCATTACTGCTCGTGTACTGCATGAGTGGAGATGATGAACAGGAATTAATCACACTGTCTTTTCCTCCAGACTTTTGTGTGTGTGTGTGTGTGTGTGTGTGTGTGTCTCTTCCGTTCCTTGACATTCACGTCTCCATCTCCCGGTCTGGATCTCTATTAGTTAGCCATTCAGTCTCCGTCCGTAATGTTCCTCCCCAGCTTTTGCTCTGTCATCGCTAATCTGTTCATCTATCTGTCCATCCATCAAAATGATCTATTTTTGCCGCGTAATAATGTTTTTCCAAATCGTCGGGCATGGAGCAAGGAGGTGAAAATACACAGGCTGTATTAGTGACGGACGTTACTTAGTCTACCAGGATATTACAAGCCGGAGGCCGCTCGTGGCGTGCAGATAAACTGCCACCAGATGAAGAGAAATGCAATATTTTATTATCATATTTCTCTCAAGCTTCTAATGTGATTTTGCTCTCATCATGCTCCTGTAAACATGTATTGTATTTCTGCTGTATTGATGAGGGAACATGGAAGTGTTGGGGAACACACAAGCAGCTTGAGTAAAGTATTTTCTGTCAGTCCAGCCCTAAAACAACAGAACCCTTTTTGTTTCTGTTGTATTGTAAGGCGAGAGAGTAAATGACTATTGATTGGTCCGCCACAGGGTTGGGGTTCATGGCCCTGCTACTTGCCTGTCTGGCTGAGTGGCTATTATTAGCATGGCTCAGTATGGCCCAGGTAAGCGGCTGTCTATGACAAATGCTGTTTGCCAGCCCCGGTCCATTATCTCTGGGGAGCAGGATGACCGCTGGGCCTCACTGCTAATGTGCAAGGAGATGCTTATCAGTTCAAATTAAGAGGAGGCCCTCCCGGACACCAGGGGATGTAATTGTTTTTGACAAGCCACAGCCCCGCAGCCATGAACCTGCCACTGAGGAAATGAATGAAACTCTTCATACAGGCATAGGCAGAGAGTCGGGAGACCGGTGAGGTGGCCCCTCTCCTCACATTTCCGGTGTGTGCGATTTAAGTTTGTCAGTTTTATTCCGGGAGACAATCAAAAGGACAATAGGCGAGTCTCTTTTCCAACCGGTTTACATGAAAACAAAAATATTCCGTTGACATTTGCAATTACAATTCAAGTCGTATTATCATTTTATTAATCTTGCTTCAGTGTAACGTTTACCTCGTCATGGATTTAAAATTAGACGCCATCAAAATATTGACTTCCATACTGCAGCCTTTCACGATCTGCTAATTGTATTGTTCCTCAATATTTTTATCACAGGTTTATACGGGTTTATTTTTGAGAAGGTTACACTATAAAGACAAACGTAGGTTTGAATTCACTGTATGGCTGAAAATTTGACCAGATCCTCAATTATCGAATTATCCCTCGTAATGGGGCGTCTCTCCTGCCAGGCTGCTGACAGCGACAGTCAACTGGTGTTAACTCAGCATAACCAGTAGTGACTACATGTCCATTATGGTCCATTATGGTCAATATGTATAGTAAAGTGCACTTTCAAAAAAGAAATAAAGACTTTTAAACAAAACAAAACAGAGGCTAATACGACCCGGCTCTAGTCTGGGCTCCGTTCGCACCCTGAGGTGTGCATCCCCCTCCTGATCTGCTCATCGGAAACCCTCGCCAACACAAGCTCACACACGGAGAGGAAAAGAAAACATGTGACTTTAGCAAAAAGCAAAAGCTGTGCTTGCGATTGATATGCACGGTCACTTCCTGGTTTTCAATAAGCCAGCCCACCTTTCTGTCCTGCAGAAGTTACCGAGACAGTTTAGCAACAAATGATAGAGTTGAGCGGAGGCTGTGCACGGGGGGGGGGGTGCAGCAGTAATCTTGTATTATCTTTTCATTGTATGTCATTTTGAATCCCTCAGGGCTACTCAAAGACAATGGAAATATTTTCGATAAATATCAGCCATTTTAAGTTTCCCTTAATGACAACTGAGTGGGAGTAAAGGAGCTGGTTTATATTTTAGCATGAATGAATTGCTCTCTATAGGGTTCTCAGGGTTCCCACGGGTCCTTGAAATCCTTGAAAGTTTCACATGAGTCATAAAAACTGCTTGACTTTTTTTGCAAGAACGAAGTTGATACTTAGGGAGACGTCTGCCTTGTTTGCTATGACATCATCTACTGTTTCATGCGCCCTGCATTGCTTGATGAACGTATAGACGAGACCGGCGGACAACAAACGTGGAGTCGTGATTCTAGCGGTGTTACACTGTACACTGTGCAAATACATCTAATTTGACTAATTATATCCTGTTCACAGTCGGTGATTATCCTAGCGCAGCAGCGACGGAGACGTGTCTGTGAAGTCCAACATGAGTTTGACGGTGAGCGATATAAAAACCTTATAGCCAGTATTGGATAGGGTAAAAAAAGAATAGAAGATGAAACTTGGTCACTCGTTCAGTCAGTCATGGATTAACCCCAGCTACTTAAACCACAAAGAAAGACCATAACTCTGTCGTTACACTGTCCTGGTATCTGGAAACTTTGTCAAAAAAGCAAACCAACCAGGATCAGCCAATTTAAAAAAAAAAAAAAGATATCTTTCAGGTAATGGTTTTTCTCTACTTTACTGAAGCAACTTTAATTGGCTGTATTTTCCACTGCTACGGAGATGCATGACTGAACAATCCATGAGAAAGAAAATGGAAAATTGGCATACCTTTAATTCTTCTGACATGTTTATGTATTAGACAGATGCAGTGACTGTTTCTGTGTGAGAGAGAGAGCTTTAACTGCTGCTGTTTTTCTACTACTACACTACAGTGATGACAAATGTGTGAAACGGGAATAATCATCCATGTGAGGTCGCAATTTGCAGTTAATACTTTGAAGGATTTGCAATTTTCTAAGATATAGAATGAATATGTTACACAAGAGTTGCTTTTTTTTTTTTATTCACGGTCTACATCCACATTTCTCTGTTTTAACTTCTCTGTTTTAAACACAATGCATAAATTCTGCTCTGGATACACCTGCTGAGCACAAACCCTGGTGTTTTTGAGTCCCAAAAAAGAAAATGCTGCTGTCCCCATTTTAGTCTAAAAACTCTGTGGCAGCATTTTAATCTAGATGGGCAGAAATGAAGACGTTTGGAAACACATATACCCTCATTCACTTTTTTTGGCTGAAACTCCACATTGAGAAAAAAAAATAAAACATAGAAATCATCATGTTTTTAATCTCAGCAGAAATCGTTGTCCATAATTTTCATCATTGTTGTTTCTAGCACTTTCTAAAAGTTAACTGCAGAGGAGAGAATTAGCTTCCCACCCACAGCACTCAGGTAATCGTGTGGGTGTTCTGATCTGAAAGGCTGGATTTTTTTTTTTTTCATCTGTAAATGCACTTTTCATATAATAACCTAGTGGTATTAATATAGTCTTTGTGTTGTTGCGTAAGTCCATCTGCAGTGTCTGTTGGAGATATTTTGCGCCTGAAGTCCAGTTTAACCTTTGTAATCTTGACGTTGTGTAGTGTGACATGTCTCGCTGCAATGGCAGCCAGATAGTAAGTGGTAAAAAGTGTCTTTACACTTCTGAACTGAGACAACGTCATCTCTCATACAGCCAAGAAATAGTGTCACCCCCGTGTCAGGTTGAGAGATGGACAGCACACGAAAGAAACCTGCAGCCGGAGAAATTCTAGGAGCTTGGCGGGTTCTTCTCTGCGATGCATTTGACGAGCACAGACACAAATACACGCCTTTCTCATCATTATTCCCATTCCGCCTCAATCTGGACAATGAAAGTGGTACGGAGAATCTGCCTGATGAGCGCGAGTCCCTCTGACAGCAGGTCCCTCGGGGAGATGGGTTTACTAATCACTGGTTTTTACTGACTATTGAACACCCCATTTGCCAGTATTTATAACGCAGAGCGGCTGAGCAATAGTTACAGCCGGCGCTCGCAGAGATGAGACGAGAACGGCGTGTGTCTCGGAAGATTGCACATAAGCATCGTTTCAGGTGTTTCTGTGGGATTATGATGTGCAGGAACAGCGGGGCTCACAATGGAGGAGAGTGACAGGAAACACAATCGACAGATGAGGTGATACAGTTAGTGCAATATGACAACTCCAACGTGCAACACAGCACGGCGATGTAGTCATTATCACCCTCAGAGGTGGTTTGTACCTTAACGTCACAGCGTTGACTGTGGATTTAAATGTTACAGTCAGTGCTCATTAGACTGCGTTCCCTTTTACCCCAATTGCAAGAAAAACGCGACTCCGGTTTTGCTTCTCCTCGGAAATGTTAGCCTGAGCTGCTTCTGCATTTGAACCATATGGTCGGTTCCCGGTGCAAGCTGTTCCGCTCCACATTAATATAAAAGTTAGGTACCTAGAGACATCATTAAGGCTGAGGAGGGCTGTTTTACATTTGGAAAGGCTCTAAATTGAACACACTTGTTGATTTTCACGCCTTGGTGCTGTGACAGGAGGCTGATTTCCTGCTCATCCGTTTGATTCTCGTGAATGTGATGCCTCAGTGGAGTTTGTTCCTTCATTGTCTACCACTTTATCCGCATGAGGAAGGTGGAGGTTGCTGGAGCCGGTCTCCGCTGGCGTAGGGCGAGAGGTGTGCCCTCGCAGTGCCAACGTACAGAGATTAGAGTGTTTAAATAACCTGTGCAAGTTTCTGGACTGTGGGAGGAATCCACACACACACACAGGGAACATGCAAACTCCCTGCAGACTGGCCTTACCTCAAGTATATTTATGCTAAATACAGTTATCACCTTTTATTTTTCCTGAGTTTCTACATAATGTTATGAGCAGAAAGATGTGGGTGTGAAAGGGTTATGAAGTGGTCACCTCATGAATACCTGAATGTGAAGGACTGCACTGGTGATGTAATCATCAGAAGTCTTTTTCTCAGTCACCTACATTAAAATAATAATAATAATAATAATAATAACATGAATCACAGTCATTTATATAAGCAAGCATTTTTGCATGCTTACCGGCCATGTGGGCCTCATAAGGGTAACATTCGGGTCCCAAGCTGGTTTGTCTGTGGTTCCCATGGTGGCCTCACCCATGTTTGCCCTTTAGTTAGCACTAAGTGGGTACAGGTGCTTCGATTAGCGGGAGAAAGATGCAAAACACACCGGGCTTTTTTGATTTTGACTTTCCGAAGCCGCTCTATGAAGCACGACGGGAGCTTGAGGGAGACAAGTATCCAGCACTTCATCGTGTGTGTGTCTCTGGTGTGAGAACACTGAAACGCCACTGTCTCCTCAGCAAGCTGTCGTGCCTAAACCGACTTATTTTAGTTCTTTGTTCCAACTTCCAGGCGGCCCATGTAAATGTGGAAATGACTCATTCTTGAAAAAAGACACTTGGATAATGGTTTGGGCTTTTACAAAAGCTGTCAATCAAAATGTACTTGTCGGGCTGGGACCTGGTCGGGCCTAAGTTTTAAGGCCCGATTACAGCTCTACATAACCCTTATGGGGCCCACATGGACATGCTGGCTTGGTGATAACATAACATGCTCCCAAATGCCAAATCTTAACACTGACACACACACACACACACACACACACACGCGGAGCATTACTAAAAGTCAGTCTCAACACTGAGATCTGAAAGCAATTTAATATCTGTCATGTCCCCATTAAAATCCGAGCATTAATTACACCTTATAAAAAGCCTGTCATGTTTCATAATCCCACAAGCAGCAACAATTCAACCTCAATCAGCGCTCAGATCTAGCATTGAATTAGTGCTCTGTCAATCTCTAATTGAATGCTTTTCCAGACGAGGCACTGTGCTGCCAATGTAAACATGTTTACAGTCTCCTCTGTCTCCATCGTATGTGTGACCTTGCAGGTTTAGAGGCTCTTTTGTCTCTTTATCCTGGCAGCTCAGGCTGAAGGAGTTGGTTTGGTCGCTGGTGTGCCAGAGGACAAGTGCTCTGTGCTGCACCCGGTTGAGATGCAGATCACGTTAGCCTGCTGTTGGCTGGCTGGCTGGCTGCTGAGAGGTGAACTGGTACTCGCACATCTGACCCGGTTGCCTCTCGTTCGCGTCGTCTGTTTTTTTTTTTTTCTGCTTCTGTCGACACACACACACGTTTGTTTTCTGTGTCTTTGTCGTGAACGGTCACATGTTCACGTCGAATCACATTCACACATTGAAAGAGACATTGAGATCGTTTACTCCCCATAATTACCTCCACCAAGGGGATTATGTTTTCATCGGCGTGGCTTGTTTGTCCTTCTGTTAGCAGCTTCCTTCCTGATGACGACACAAAAACGAATTATAAAAAGAAAAGAAGTGTAGAAGAATCACATGTGTTTCATCTCGTTTGACGTAAAGTTATTTACAGATCCAGTGGATGAAAATGTAAAAACCTCAGGTGCAGGGATATTAAACTGAGGTTTAAACAAAGCGTCTACGCCTTGGCGGATGTCTGCGCTCTCTGAGTGCTCTTGTCTAGAAGCACTGGACTGCTGTGGTCAGTGAAGTGCACACCAGCAGAAACATCTGATGCCCCCACTCTGGCCTGGTTCATTACGGCTGTGAATCCTTCGCTCTGTTGTCTGTCGCATGATGCATCTGGTTCCCAGCTGACATAGGCAGCGAAAAAAATTCATTTTTGTAATGACACTGACCAGAAATATGGCATAAAATCAACACTTTTCATGGTAGTTTTAGTTTCAAGGCTGAATACATGAAAAACATGAATATTATACATTTAAAAAGGGTTTCAGTGGCTGTACGTGGAGAAAGTGGAGGCTCCAACTACAGGAAACCTACGTAGTTTATAATATCAGGTGAAAGGCAGATTATCACATGACGTTTTAAACCTTTTCTGTCAGAGATAAATCAGGAACTGAAGTCATAGACGTAATTGGTAGTGAGACGCAGCAGCAGATTTTCAGTTTAGTGTCATAGAGGAGCAAAGACACCAGGACATGAATCACATTTATGAAGCTGAAATTAGAGAAATTGTTTTCATTTTATAATAAAAAAAAAAAGCCATTCAATCGATTAATTGATTAATAATGGATTAGTTAATCATTTTAGCCCTGCTCCTTTTGTAATATGTGGCTAAAATATGACACTGACAGCAACATGTCATTGCACAGTTATCATTTTTGCCATCATTAGATTATTAATAACTGCATCCGGTAAATGATTGATCCAAAATAAAAAGTGTAAAAGAAGTGATTTTATCAAGTAAAGCACAACTTGTGTCACAGTGCCATGAATAAAGATGAAAAACCTTGTCATGTTCTGCTTTCCAAAGGAAAACAAAGATCCGTTTGGAGAAGGTTTTAAAGTCGTAATAATACAACGATTTGGGCTCTGACAGCCGACCAAGACAAAATACAATTCAAATGAAAATAAAGTATCATAAAAAAAGAAAATATTGAAAGTTAAAAAGCAATGAAAAAGAATAATATTGAGAGATGTCTCAGCCTTCATGAAGGGTAACCAGGGAGAACCTTCAGATCAGCGGGGGAGAAATAAATCCGTGTTAACTGTGGTTCAGAAAAGCTTTTATTTTGCCAACTGTTCACATTGTTTGTTTGCTGAATAAACCCAAAAATCAAATTCTGTTGAGTGAGACCTTGGTCTATGACTTTGTCCGAGCGATGCATAAGAATAAAATAATTATTGGAACACATTCCGCTCTGCTTTAGCATTTAATGGAATAAACAAGACAAGGATCAGTGTATTTATGCCAATATTGAAAAGGACATAAATGGACAAGATCAAGTGGATTATCAAGTGGATAAGCAGTTGTTTACAGTATAATTTCATACACATCAACGATAAAAGGTTCTTGTTACAGCGAGAAACAACTCCGATAGTTTTTTTTCTCCTCTGTGGTAATTCTGCACTTCTGTCGCTGCGAGAGGGCAACGATTGGAAGAGGGTTAGTTAATTCTCCGAATCTGGAGAGGTGGAAGAAGGAGCTGGAGATGTCTCTCAGGGAGGGCAAAGGGAAGCTAATGTTCTTTTTTTTCTGACCCTCACAATGGACTGGCAACCTGTCCAGGGTGTACCCTGCGTTTCGTCCTATAGCAGGTGGGATTGGCTGCAGCTCATGTGCAGAGTAAAACGGTAGACAGTGAGTAAATGGAATCTATCAAGTTTTATTTGGAATTGCTGGTTGGATTTCTGTATCCACACAGCCCTGAAAAATCAGATCTGAGTCACATCAACGAAAAACAATTCGCGCGCCAGTCTCGTTACGTGAACGTAGTCCTGACCTAAATCCGACCTGGTTGTTATGGCATTAGTCGCGGTTGTTCCGGAGCCTGCATGTACCTACAACAGGTTTCCGTAAATAGAAGTGGGCAAAAAAAGGGAAAAGATCCAAGAGACAGATCAGTAGCAAGGAGACATTTACTTCAAGTGATTGATGACAAATGAGATGCCACACTGTTGGCAGGAGGATCGGCTACATCAGAGGCTGCTTGTGTTTTCAAGTGAGACACACCGTGCTGCACACTGCTGCTTTGGTTTTCACTAGACTAACCTGGATGTCACTGAATGTTGCATCAAATGCAAACTTCCCCGCATTTCTCCTCCAAGTCGTTTTCAGTGAGTGTGAAATGTAGACTCGCTGTGATTCAGATGGAACGCCATTCAAACACACACACACGCACACACTTCACCTTGGATGCTGTACTGGAGAATAAAGTATTTGAATCAGCATGATAAAGAAGCACATGGAGATGGAGATGTTCAAGTGGATTCAAGAGTGTTTTATGAGCCTCAGTGAACTATTAAAGTGTACGGTCGCAGACTGAAATCTTTAATGTGTGAGGAATTTAACCGACCACGGAAACACTTTGACGGCCTCAAGGTACATACTGTGCTCATGACAGGATCGATGTAAGAGGCTTCGTCAGTGAGTATCGGTGACAAACACCGGTAGAACTGTGACTGTGAGATCTACACCTCTGCTGAAGATAATCTCACCCCCAACATCGCGTGACTGTTGCATGTGCAGCCTGTTGACTTCTTATCACAATTATCACTATAACATGCAAACGAGGGAGAAAGCACTCGGAGAGTGCAAACCTCCGTCGAAGGTGCTGAGGTTCCCACAGTGGCAACACATTCCAGTACCTTGCAAGATTAAATTAGATGGGTTGAGGGAGATCTCTTTTTTTGGGTCGCCAACATACATTTGCAGATTTAGTTTTTCTAGCTTTTTACTTGGGGGAGGTAACGTGCATAAGATGAAGTTGTGATTCACTAAACAAGAATATTCCTCTCAGAAAACATTAGATTTTGTCATACTGTAGGTTTAAAGATAAGTTGATCTTGCGTTAAATAATCACAGAAATGTATTTGTGTTTGTTACGCTATGCACTTTTTACAATATAATACATATGTGTATATATATATATGTGTATATATATATATGTGTATATATATATATATTTATATTCATATTCATATATACAGAAAATATATATACGAGCGTATACTTTAATAAGATAAGATAATGTCTTATTATCCCACAGTGGGTTCGTATTCTGTTGTTATAGCAGCAAAGACAGTCAGATTATAGTTTACGAATAATAAACTTGCATTTTCACAACTATGAATGCATAGTAGAACGTACATATTTACAGTTGAATTGGTGAAGAAAATATACATTACATAACTAAAACCTATACAGCGTTAACTTACACACTAATACAACATCAACAGCGTGTTTCTAAATTACTCAGGATTATTAAAAGTTAGTGAATGTCTGCATGAGTCATGTTGTTGTCTTCCCAGCTGCCTTACACCAGATTCAGTCTATATGCCTCTGAATGTCTCGTACACCACTGCTGGCTTGCTTTTCAGATTCATATCTGTCAATCTGTCCATACGCTGCAGTTTATTGCCACCTCTTCTGTCATTGTCTTTATTGCGATACTTACTACACATTAAATTGCAATTGATTACAAAATGATATCATTATAATTGAATTACCCCCTGGCTGAGCCAATCAAGCATCCATCACTGAGTCTGTGTTGTCTCAGATGTGGGCTGAAAACTTACCCATCATCCCCTGCTTTCACAGCACAGTGAGTGTGTTCATGTCCATCTTATGACAGCGTGACTCATCTCTTGTAATAGTAATTACAGTAAAAGACAGTTTTTTTGTTTTTTAAATAATGATCACATCAATTGTTTTTTGGGGGGCTGTGGGAGTGCCTGTTGTGCCACATGATCTGTTATAGAAAAGTGGTATCAGTGAGGAAGAGTGTTAGCCCTCAGAGGCTCAGAATAAGTGGGCTTGAGCTTTGGTCGCTGGTGACAGTTTAATTTAAGGTTCAGTAAAGATAATTGTGAAGTGAAAACAACCATCTGCAGGATTAATTGACTCTCGTGTAAATGTAAAAAGGGGAAAAAAAGTTCACAATAGAAATTAAGTCGAATATTAGTGAGTCTGGGTCTATTTGACATTTAAGGCGAGATGAGTGATCCTGATCACACTTCTAATGAGTGGCTGCTGTTTCACTGGGGTTTCTGGTTGCACTGTCAAGGTAAACTTGTTAAGTTCCCTCTGAGATGTTTTCAACACATTTAATTGCACTTGCAATTAAAACTGAAACCAACGTTATTTAAACGTTTTAAGTTTAATTTCTCCATGTGTATGTATATATGTGTGTATGTATATATGTATATATGTGTATGTGCATGTATATATGTGTATATGTATATATGTGTATGTGCATGTATATATGTATATATGTGTGTATATATATATATATGTATATGTATATATGTATGTGTATATATATATATATATATATATATATACACATGAGAGGCTTGAGATAGATTCATTTATTGTATTGGCAATTCATCAATTGACATTTTCTACTAATAAGCATCGGCTGACAATTTGTTTTTCATGAAACACATTTTTGTTGTGAAAAATTGGATAAATCCTGGAACAAAAAGTTTAATGTTTAAAGATTTTAATATTTAGTTAGTTACAATATTATAATTTAATACAGAACAGGGCTGCAACTAAAGATTATTTTCGTTAATTATTAATCTGTCGATCATTTTCTGGAACCTGGAAATAATGATCTCTTGTCTTGTTTTGTCTACTTGTTTTGTTGGGGAATAACTTACATTTGAACGGATGGAGACCAAAAAAGAAAACCAGTCAAATACAGTATATCATCCTAAAAAGATTGCATCACATATCCAGCAATGGCTGTAGAAATAACAATATCAATCGACCTCTCGTGCCCTCAGAAAAATTTAAGTTCAGGGAATAGGTCTTGGGTCTTTTTGGTAGTTGAATAACATATTGAGCTTACTGAGAAAGGCGATTCTGAGACGTAATCCTGTGATTTTATACATTCCACATGCATGTGTATACAATCATTTCCAAAGGCCGGCCAGAGGCTTCCAGTGGTCATTTATCTCTCTGCCCCACCGCTGATTTCAAATCAAAGACCAGACTGCAGCTTTCAACCTTAACCCGAAGGCTTTCTTTTGACTGGGAAAACCAAGTCAGTCCTCCTACACTCACTCATATGCACTGCAGACACAAAATCTCTTCATACACACATATACACATAGCTCCCTCCTCCTCCTCCTCCTCCTCCTCCTCTTCCTCCTCCTCCCCACTAGTAGTTTTTTCTAGCCGTTGCCCATTCACTCATGGATGAAATGAAGTATCCTGTGCAGCGATGGATACCTGCCCAAGTCAAACTCAGTCTGACAGGTTTTAATGCCCTGGTCACTGCATTAAATGAGGTATTGGGAGATAGTGAAAGCTTCCTCTCCTACAGCTCCCCATGGCCTTGGCCTCTTTTTCCATTACACTGTGTGATGAGTTCAGGGTCTGCTTGATACAGGGAAATGAGTGCTTTGTTTATCACAATGGTGTGTTTGTTTTAGTGTGTGTATTTTAATCATGAGAATGTCCGTCTTTCGGTCGGAAAACACTGCAATTTATTCATTCATTTATTTCTTTGTTTATTTGTTTGCTCCAAGGCTGGGCTATATTGCGTATGAATAATTTCTCAATATTTTCAGGTTACATTACAGAGTTACTATACACTGTAAATACATCCATCCATCCTCTGGTCGCAGGGGGCACTGTGCCAGTCTCAGCTGACATAGGGCGATAGGCGGGGTCACACCATGGACAGATCGCCAGTCCATCACAGGGACACATAGAGACAAACAACCATTCACTCTCACACTCACACCTATAGAGAGAACCCAGAGAAAACCCCCCCACACACACGGGGGAAAACATGCACAATCCATGCGTAAAAGCCCTTGATCCGAGCGGGTCGCAAACCCGGGTCTTCTTGCTGCAAAGGCAACTACAGAGTACTGTAAATACACTCTAAAATAAAATATTGTTCATGCAGTTATTAACTTTTTGTTTCAGATAATACCTGCTTTATTTCTTAGGCATTTTACTTCGAATGAACGATGTTTGTGTGTGTTAGAAACAATTATGGTCAAAATATGGTCAAAAACACAAATACTGAGGCTTAAAATGAAAGAGTTGTCATTAAGGGACTTTTTAAGTATAATTTCAACCCTTGCATGTTATTTTGTAATCAATATATGGGATTTATATATTTTTTTTTTCTTTTGGCTTCTCCCTCGCCACAGTCGATGACATTTAGCAGATATTGTTACACTGGAGGCAACCCCCCCATTGTACTCTGTAGTTGCCTTTGCAGCAAGAAGACCCGGGTTTGTTTATATATATATACATATATATATGTATATATATATACATATACATATATATGTATATATATATACATACATACATATATACATATACATACATATGTATATATGTATGTATATATATAATTTGTAATATTTAGTGTATTTGACAAATGTATTCAACATAATAAAGACGATGATTACAGAAACCTCATCACAGATACCTGCTCGCGATATGACGATATCCAAACTTCATCTCATGTCACAATATACTGTATATTGATATATTGCTCAGCCCTAGTTTGCTCTGCATTAAACGTAAACGCATCATCAGTGGGTGAATGTATCGCACAGCTTATTGGCTTCTGTGTACAGTCTGATGGCGATCTGTGACGTGATTGATCATGATGGATTACTTGAGGAGCGGCCTGTGGAAATTTAAGTGTTCTGAGGGGGAGCTGAGAACACGGGCAACAGAGCAGATCATTGAGGCAATCGACCCAAAGCTCTGTTGTCAATTTGGATGTGAGAGGCTTAATCCAGAGACAATCCAGAGGGTTTTTTTTTATTTTTTTAGTGCAAGTTATCCAAGCCTGTTCTCCACATTAGGCCTTTACGCATTAACTTCCTCCGTTTCTCTCCCTGTCTTCACTTAGGAGAGCTGTATATAGTAGCGCTCTCAGTGCGGCAGTGGTGCCGTTTCCTCTGCCTCGCTAGAAAGAGCAACACAACGACTCACTCTGATTGTTCTCAAATTGCCTGGCTGTGAGAATCCCTCTTCTGTTTGATGCTTTAAAGTGCCTCTGATTCCACCGGGACAAGCATCCGGCTTCTGCAGATTTTGCAACACTCCACCTTCAATTCCCTCAGATTATTTTTTTGTGTGTGTGTGGCGTGTATATGATGTGATGCTGGAATATTTGCTGTGTGCAACT